>NC_091330.1:27150312-27382812 GCF_038502225.1 Cherax quadricarinatus | reverse complement strand
CCTGTGGTAAAAAGGGTGAGAATTAGTATGGAAATTAAGAAAGATTTTGAAGGGTTTGGGGCTAACCCTGAGAAGCCTATGCCAGTTGTGGAATCCATTGTGCCTACTTCAAAGATTAAGGAAATGTGTGCACAGTGGGTTGAACTGCAAACCTTTATAGATGAAAATCACCCTGACACAGCTGTTGCAAGCCGTGCTGGTGACTATTTCAATGACAATGTTATGGCCCATTTTAGGAAAGTCTTGAAGGAACGGGAGGTACAGAGCTCTATGGACAGATTTGTTGTGCGACAGAGGTCCAGTGACTCTCAAGCTGGTCCTAGTGGCATTAAAAGAAGAAGGGAAGTAACCCCAGAAAAGGACTTGCTACCTCAAGTCCTAATGGAAGGGGATTCCCCTTCTAAACAGTAAGAAGATAATGCTCTCCCCTCCTCCCATCCCATCAATCATCACCAGATCTTCAATAAAAGTAAGTGTCATGTAATTGTGCATGCCTTTTTCAGTTTGTGTGTATTAAAATTAACATTTCATGTGGTAAAAAAAATTTTTTTTCATACTTTTGGGCGTCTTGCACGGATTAATTTTATTTCCATTATTTCTTATGGGGAAAATTCATTCGCATAACGATTATTTCGCATAACGATGAGCCCTCTTGCACGGATTAAAATCGTTAACCGGGGGTCCACTGTATTTATATTGCTTATTATGTCATATTAGATGAATTGTGATAGATAAATAAGCTGTATAGTGATATTAGCATCACACTGAAGATGTGACAACTCTGCTTCGTGTGTAATACCTGTTGGTTCATGAGCAGTTCTGAGACAGAGAGACAAGCAGACAGAAAGACAGACACACAGGTAGACAGAAAGACACACACACACAGGAAGACAAAAGACAGATAGACAGAGACAGATACAGATAGACAGACATACAGGCAGACAGATACAGACAGATTTATGTGCAACAGTGAAAACAAATAGAGAGAGTTCAAGAGTAAGAGCCTTTCTTGCCTTCATGCCACAATCTCCAGTGCAAAATTCAGACTTCCTCTTAGGGACCATGGTGAAATTTACCGTCCAGTTAGTACAGTTAATACAGTACGTATGATGCTGCTGATAGGGCAGGGGTAACTCAAACTGATGTTGCCTGCATGGCGCATTGCCGCCACAAGTATCGTCAAATATTGCACAGTGGTATGTATCAGCCAGCCCAGCCCAGCTGCCAGATGTATGGTCATAAGTCGAGTGGATGTATGTCGAGCAGGTCATATAGGTGTATATACCAAATAGTCTATACATGTATATTGGTCTCAGAGGCCATAAAAGTTTCTTGAAAAAATAAAATATTAAAAAATAAAAGAAAAAAGTAGAAAAAACAAAATAAACTATTACCGGGTGACCGGCAGTTGGCAATGTTGCCATAAGCAGTTCAATTTCTTTCAACTTCACACCTCCATATCTTGGTAAGAAGTGATTGCAAAAAAATTTTTGGGGCCTATAATACACACACACAAAAAACTATCATTTCATAAGAAACATTTTTTTTTTTTTTCGAATATTTTTCAACCCTATTGATACTTCTGGGTGTCTGGAACGGATTAATTCTATTTACATTATTTCTTATGGGGACAATGGTTTCGGTTTTGGCCGATTTCAGTTTTGGCTGATGGCTCTGGAACAGATTAACCCCTTGACTGTCGCAACCCCCAATCCTGAGGTGTCTCCTGGTGTCCCAAAATTTAAAAAAAAAAAAAAATAATTTTTTCTTATGAAATGATAGAGAATCTTTTCCCGATTGTAAAGACACCAAAACAACGAAATTTGATGGAAAACTGAAGGAATTACGCTCTCGCGAAGTTAGCGACCTTGGCGATATTTACAAATCAGCGATTTCGCCCACTTTGAGCCCTATTTTCGGCTAATTCCCTTATTTCAGTCAACCAAACTCATAGCTATTTCTTCAGAACTCCATTTTTTCTATCGATTGAGTACAAGAAACTGCCCATTTACCGATTTCAATTACCCAATAACGTGGTCAGAAATTTGCAATTTGGCCAATTTCACAAAAATTAAAAAATATGACAATTTCAAAATAAAGACCAGAATGAACAATGCAGACATTCCTGGCTCTAAAATAACATTTTCTTTGTTCATCAGTCACATCTCCAGGCCCCTCTGATATTACTCTTGCTTTTTATTTTGAAATTTTATTCAAACAAAAAATAGAAGATTTACTGTTATGCAGACTACTGCAATACTGTAATAATTATATAAATAACATCAACCCATTCATGACTGCATATTAGAATGGCTATTTGGACATTTATTGGACAATGACATCATTTGTTTACTTTTGAACATCGGCAAAAATCAAACATTTCCCGTACTTTGTGCTTCATTTCTAGGTTCTTTTTTATAATAAAATCAATCAAAATCATCTCTATTTCTATAATATATTTTCCATTCTATCAAATGAGACCAAGAAAACGAGAATACAACCATAAATACTATACGAAAATAGACCACAAAGTCGGCATTTTAATTAAAAAAAATGGACGGAGTTTTTTTTTTTCTCATTATGCACTGCATGCTCCAGGATTTTTTTTACATGGTGCACACTGACCACACAGACCCATTCTCTCACATGTGGGCCTACCAGCTTTCTCCTGTTTGATTTGAAGCCTCTAAAATTTATGAGTATATACTATACATCAAACACGGTACCTCGTAAGACGTATATATACGGCCGCGAAAGTCAAAGGGTTAAACATGAAAACCAAGGGTCCACGTATTAATGAAATTCTGTAAAGCAAAGCGCTGTAAAGCAGGGCCTGCCTGTACAACTTACATTATTCTATTTCTCCCCACTGAAAATCTCCTACCCCTTTCTGCTTTCTTTCACTTACAGTCAGGACATCCAGCTTCTTTTCATTCGTAACATTCACAATAAACTCTTTCTTATGTGCATTACATCCACAAAAATTAAAACATTCCAGCTTTAAATTTTTTTTTAAATTTAGTAATTAACACAGATAAAGGGGTTACTAGCCACTGACATTCTAGTCACCTTTTATGACACACATGACTCACGGAGGAAAGATTCTTCTCCGCTTTCCCATATTTGAAGCTCTGCAAGCTATTTTATAGCTCATCTTTTAATCTTTTTGCAGTTAACTACATACTTTATTTTTGAAGTGTGAACACCATACCTCCACTACATACATTATTCCAGTTTTTGGCATAGGTTGCAACAAGCTTTTTCCAGTATTTCTCCATCCACTGTATACAGTGGACCCCCGGTTAACGATATTTTTTCATTCGAGAAGTATGTTCAGGTGCCAGCACTGACCGAATTTGCTCACATAAGGAATATTGTGAAGTAGATTAGTCCATTTCAGACCCCCAAACATACACGTACAAACGCACTTACATAAATACACTTACATAATTGGTCGCATTGGGAGGTGATCGTTAAGCGGGGGTCCACTGTATATCTAAAGATTATTTTAAAGTTGATCAGTGTTATGGAGTTGCTCACTATAGTACAGGTCGGCCATCACTAATCCGGTAATCAGTTATCAGGTTCCATCAGTAATCCAGCACTAATTTCAGCTAGCATAATTTCAAATTTCATCATTATTCTAACTCAGAAATTGTGCAGATAGTTGTAAATACACAGCAGCAAGCCAGTGGAGGAGAAAGCAGTGATGAGAATGAGGAAGACGTAGCAGAAAGTCTCTATTGATAAGTTAATTAGGTTTATTCTAACCTAACCACTCTGTAATCTGGCACTCACTAATCCGGCACACTACAGGTCCCAATGATGCCGGATTAGTGATGGCCGACCTGTGCAGTATTTCATTTAATTGATCTTCCGGTGAAAAACTTAGTCAATGAAGGCATCTCTTCCAGTTTCCCAACTTTGTGTGGCTTGTTTTCACATTCTTCCATTTCTGTTAAAATGACAGTTATATGTATTGAATGCCTTCTGGTGTACTGTACTGTATACTAGTGATTGGTTTTAAGTTTTTCTACTCTGGAAGCCCAGCCTGAAACCTGACTTCATTATTGACCTCCTGCTAGTGGCTTGCAGGCTTACATAGTTATGACAACCTGGCTGACTAGCTCTTACCTATGATTTACCTATGACTTGTTTCAGGAGTTCTCCCCGCTTCTGCAGCCAAGGATTGGGCCAGGCCTCCCTGATGAGTGTCTGGTCAGCCAGGTTGTTGTTTGCAGCCCACTGGCTCACATATCCACCACAGACTGGTTGATCTAACACTCCACTGAGGTAGTGATCCAGTTTCTTCTTGAAAACTTTTACAAATTGTTCCAGTGTCACAAAAAAGTGCAGTTTCCTCTTGAAGTTTCTACCTTTGTTATGATACTGTATCTTAGATTACCTGTGATATTTCTTATGTGGCATAATCACGAACCACAGAAGCTGAGAGATATCTACATTATTGTGCCTATGGCAGCCCTGTTTTCACTGAGTTGATTCTACACATTCTCTCATATCACTCACTCTATAAAATTACATTAGTGTGAAGATTAGGGACTTAACCCTTTGACTGTCGCGGTCGTATATGTACGTCATAGGAGATACCGTGTTTGACGTATCTATACGCATAAATTCTAGCGGCTTCAAATCAAGCAGGAGAAAGCTGGTAGGCCCACATGTGAGAGAATGGGTCTCCATGGTCAGTGTGCACCATATAAAAAAAATCGGGGAGCCAGTGGTGCATTGTGGGAATACCATTTCAGTCGTCCTTTGTCATCATGTCTAGCGGTAAGAAATATGTGAGTTCCCTGCAAATCTGGGACTCTTCTCTTCCCAAGTGATGCTCTAACACAGATGGAAGTGTCAATGAAGATCAATTTCATGATTTCGAGGAGTTTGAGACCAAAAGCAATGGAGGAGGTGGAGGAGGAGGAGGAGGAAGAGGAGGAGGAGGAAGAGGAGGAAGAGGAAGAGGAAGAAGAGGAGGAGGAAGAAGAGGAGGAGGAAGAAGAGGAGGGAAGGAAGGAGGAAGGAAGGAGGGAGGAGGAGGAAGGAGGGAGGAGGAGGGAGGAGGAGGAAGGAGGAGGAAGGAGGGAGGAGGAGGGAGGAGGAAGAAGGAGGAAGGAGGGAGGAGGAAGGAGGGAAGAGGAAGAAGGAGGGAGGAGGTGGGAGGGAGGAGGAGGAAGGAGGGAGGGAGGGAGGAGGAGGGAGGAGGAGGGAGGAGGAGGAAGGTGGAAGGTGGAAGGTGGAAGGAGGAAGGAGGAAGGAGGAAGGAGGAGGAAGAAGAAGAAAGAAGAAGAAAGAAGAAAGAAGAAAGAAGAAGAAGAAGAAGAAGAAGAATACCTAATAATAATAATAATATGTAATAATATGTTCCCTTGAGGCATGAAAACAGTTCACCCCATGACAGTGACAAGATAAGGGGAGATAACATCTGATAAGAGCTGACCTTTGATGAGCATAAACAAGGGTGGAGGGAGGGGGGCAGCTGTCCATCTGTCAAGAGCCAGGAGGAGGAGGAGGAGGAGGAGAAGGAGGAAGAGAAGGAGGAGAAGGAGGAGGAGGAGGAGAAGGAGGAGGAGGAGGAGAAGGAGGAGGAGAAGGAGGAGGAGAAGGAGGAGGAGAAGGAGAAGAAGGAGGAGGAGGAGGAGGAGGAGGAGGAGGAGAAGATGACGACGAACAAACATTTGTCTGTCTATTTGTCTGTCTGCCAAACTCCCTGTCTATCCGTCTAGCTCTGTCTCAGAGAGAGCCACAAGACTGTGTCATCATCACGTTTACTCACATCTTCAAGCAGAGTATAGCACTTTGTCTGGATTTTTTGGGTTATCCTAGGTAATTTACACTATGTATAGTTGTATTTATGTGTACCTGTGAGACAGAGATAGACAGAGAGAGAGAAAGAGAGACAGATTGAAAGAGATAGAATGAGGGAGAAAGATAATTAGATAGAATGGAGGGGGAAGCAGCATCCGACCCCATTGTTTTGACAGGCGGTAGGGGGAGTGAGTAATGAGACAATATGTCATTTTGACAGCTGCCGACTCCTGACTCAAAACAATTATAAGCCACACACTCGCACACAAGACAAGCTTGCTGAATGGTGATAATAGGAGTTTTATGAAAGTATCTAGTGACTATATATGTGTATATATATTATAGAAACCAGAAGCAAGAAGGGAAGGCAGGAATGAAGGAAGGACTAGATGAAAGGAAGGAAAAAAGTAATGAAGGACAGATGAAGGAATGTAGGAAGAGAGGTGGAATGCCCTCCAGGTAGCCTCCAGGTAGGAAAGGAATGAAGGAAATTAGGAAGGAAGGAATGATGACACACGACCATTTACCTAGAGGTAGTAGGTTGGTAGACAGCAACCACCCAGGGAAGTACTACCGTCCTGCCAGATGACTGTGAAACAAAAACCTGTAACTGTTTTGCATGATGGTAGGATTGCTGGTTTCTTTTTCTGTCTCATAAACACGCTAAGATAACAGGGATATCTTGCTACTCCTACTTACACTTTGGTCACACTTCATAGACACGCACATGCATATATATATATACATACATCTAGGTTTTTCTCCTTTTTCTAAATAGCTCTTGTTCTTTTTTATTTCTTCTATTGTCCATGGGGAAGTGGAAAAGAATCTTTCCTCCGTAAGCCATGCGTGTCGTATGAGGCGACTAAAATGCCGGGAGCAATGGGCTAGTAACCCCTTCTCCTGTATACAATTACTAAAAAAGAGAAGAAGAAAAACTTTATAAAACTGGGTTGCTTAAATGTGCGTGGATGTAGTGCGGATGACAAGAAACAGATGATTGCTGATGTTATGAATGAAAAGAAGTTGGATGTCCTGGCCCTAAGCGAAACAAAGCTGAAGGGGGTAGGAGAGTTTCAGTGGGGGGAAATAAATGGGATTAAATCTGGAGTATCTGAGAGAGTTAGAGCAAAGGAAGGGGTAGCAGTAATGTTAAATGATCAGTTATGGAAGGAGAAAAGAGAATATGAATGTGTAAATTCAAGAATTATGTGGATTAAAGTAAAGGTTGGATGCGAGAAGTGGGTCATAATAAGCGTGTATGCACCTGGAGAAGAGAGGAATGCAGAGGAGAGAGAGAGATTTTGGGAGATGTTAAGTGAATGTATAGGAGCCTTTGAACCAAGTGAGAGAGTAATTGTGGTAGGGGACTTGAATGCTAAAGTAGGAGAAACTTTTAGAGAGGGTGTGGTAGGTAAGTTTGGGGTGCCAGGTGTAAATGATAATGGGAGCCCTTTGATTGAACTTTGTATAGAAAGGGGTTTAGTTATAGGTAATACATATTTTAAGAAAAAGAGGATAAATAAGTATACACGATATGATGTAGGGCGAAATGACAGTAGTTTGTTGGATTATGTATTGGTAGATAAAAGACTGTTGAGTAGACTTCAGGATGTACATGTTTATAGAGGGGCCACAGATATATCAGATCACTTTCTAGTTGTAGCTACACTGAGAGTAAAAGGTAGATGGGATACAAGGAGAATAGAAGCATCAGGGAAGAGAGAGGTAAAGGTTTATAAACTAAAAGAGGAGGCAGTTAGGGTAAGATATAAACAGCTATTGGAGGATAGATGGGCTAATGAGAGCATAGGCAATGGGGTCGAAGAGGTATGGGGTAGGTTTAAAAATGTAGTGTTAGAGTGTTCAGCAGAAGTTTGTGGTTACAGGAAAGTGGGTGCAGGAGGGAAGAGGAGCGATTGGTGGAATGATGATGTAAAGAGAGTAGTAAGGGAGAAAAAGTTAGCATATGAGAAGTTTTTACAAAGTAGAAGTGATGCAAGGAGGGAAGAGTATATGGAGAAAAAGAGAGAAGTTAAGAGAGTGGTGAAGCAATGTAAAAAGAGAGCAAATGAGAGAGTGGGTGAGATGTTATCAACAAATTTTGTTGAAAATAAGAAAACGTTTTGGAGTGAGATTAACAAGTTAAGAAAGCCTAGAGAACAAATGGATTTGTCAGTTAAAAATAGGAGAGGAGAGTTATTAAATGGAGAGTTAGAGGTATTGGGAAGATGGAAGGAATATTTTGAGGAATTGTTAAATGTTGATGAAGATAGGGAAGCTGTGATTTCGTGTATAGGGCAAGGAGGAATAACATCTTGTAGGAGTGAGGAAGAGCCAGTTGTGAGTGTGGGGGAAGTTCGTGAGGCAGTAGGTAAAATGAAAGGGGGTAAGGCAGCCGGGATTGATGGGATAAAGATAGAAATGTTAAAAGCAGGTGGGGATATAGTTTTGGAGTGGTTGGTGCAATTATTTAATAAATGTATGGAAGAGGGTAAGGTACCTAGGGATTGGCAGAGAGCATGCATAGTTCCTTTGTATAAAGGCAAAGGGGATAAAAGAGAGTGCAAAAATTATAGGGGGATAAGTCTGTTGAGTGTACCTGGTAAAGTGTATGGTAGAGTTATAATTGAAAGAATTAAGAGTAAGACAGAGAATAGGATAGCAGATGAACAAGGAGGCTTTAGGAAAGGTAGGGGGTGTGTGGACCAGGTGTTTACAGTGAAACATATAAGTGAACAGTATTTAGATAAGGCTAAAGAGGTCTTTGTGGCATTTATGGATTTGGAAAAGGCGTATGACAGGGTGGATAGGGGGGCAATGTGGCAGATGTTGCAAGTGTATGGTGTAGGAGGTAGGTTACTGAAAGCAGTGAAGAGTTTTTACGAGGATAGTGAGGCTCAAGTTAGAGTATGTAGGAAAGAGGGAAATTTTTTCCCAGTAAAAGTAGGCCTTAGACAAGGATGTGTGATGTCACCGTGGTTGTTTAATATATTTATAGATGGGGTTGTAAGAGAAGTAAATGCGAGGGTCTTGGCAAGAGGCGTTGAGTTAAAAGATAAAGAATCACACACAAAGTGGGAGTTGTCACAGCTGCTCTTTGCTGATGACACTGTGCTCTTGGGAGATTCTGAAGAGAAGTTGCAGAGATTGGTGGATGAATTTGGTAGGGTGTGCAAAAGAAGAAAATTAAAGGTGAATACAGGAAAGAGTAAGGTTATGAGGATAACAAAAGGATTAGGTGATGAAAGATTGAATATCAGATTGGAGGGAGAGAGTATGGAGGAGGTGAACGTATTCAGATATTTGGGAGTGGACGTGTCAGCGGATGGGTCTATGAAAGATGAGGTGAATCATAGAATTGATGATGGAAAAAGAGTGAGTGGTGCACTTAGGAGTCTGTGGAGACAAAGAACTTTGTCCTTGGAGGCAAAGAGGGGAATGTATGAGAGTATAGTTTTACCAACGCTCTTATATGGGTGTGAAGCGTGGGTGATGAATGTTGCAGCGAGGAGAAGGCTGGAGGCAGTGGAGATGTCATGTCTGAGGGCAATGTGTGGTGTGAATATAATGCAGAGAATTCGTAGTTTGGAAGTTAGGAGGAGGTGCGGGATTACCAAAACTGTTGTCCAGAGGGCTGAGGAAGGGTTGTTGAGGTGGTTCGGACATGTAGAGAGAATGGAGCGAAACAGAATGACTTCAAGAGTGTATCAGTCTGTAGTGGAAGGAAGGCGGGGTAGGGGTCGGCCTAGGAAGGGTTGGAGGGAGGGGGTAAAGGAGGTTTTGTGTGCGAGGGGCTTGGACTTCCAGCAGGCATGCGTGAGCGTGTTTGATAGGAGTGAATGGAGACAAATGGTTTTTAATACTTGACGTGCTGTTGGAGTGTGAGCAAAGTAACATTTATGAAGGGATTCAGGGAAACCGGCAGGCCGGACTTGAGTCCTGGAGATGGGAAGTACAGTGCCTGCACTCTGAAGGAGGGGTGTTAATGTTGCAGTTTAAAAACTGTAGTGTAAAGCACCCTTCTGGCAAGACAGTGATGGAGTGAATGATGGTGAAAGTTTTTCTTTTTCGGGCCACCCTGCCTTGGTGGGAATCGGCCAGTGTGATAATAAAAAAAAATAATAAAATAATATAACTACATAACACAACTGCCTGCTAATACTTTGAAGAAAACTGCTCAGAGGAGGTGTTTTGTCTTTGCACATAAAAAAAAAAATCAACAAAAATGCACACACACTGATTTTATGTGTGAGAGTGTAAAACACCATTGTGTATGACACCATGTTTTATGTGTGAGAGTGTAAAACACCACTGTGTATGACACCATGTTTTATGTGTGAGTGTAAAACACCACTGTGTATGACACCATGTTTTATGTGTGAGAGTGTAAAACACCACTGTGTATGACACCATGTTTTATGTGTGAGGAGTGTAAAACACCACTGTGTATGACACCATGTTTTATGTGTGAGAGTGTAAAACACCACTGTGTATGACACCATGTTTTATGTTTGAGGAGTGTAAAACACCACTGTGTATGACACCATGTTTTATGTGTGAGAGTGTAAAACACCACTGTGTATGACACCATGTTTTATGTGTGAGGAGTGTAAAACACCACTGTGTATGACACCATGTTTTATGTGTGAGAGTGTAAAACACCACTGTGTATGACACCATGTTTTATGTGTGAGGAGTGTAAAACACCACCATGTGTATGACACCATGTTTTATGTGTGAGTGAGAGTGTAAAACACCACTGTGTATGACACCATGTTTTATGTGTGAGGAGTGTAAAACACCACTGTGTATGACACCATGTTTTATGTGTAAGAGTGTAAAACACCACTGTGTATGACACCATGTTTTATGTGTGAGAGTGTAAAACACCACTGTGTATGACACCATGTTTTATGTGTGAGGAGTGTAAAACACCACTGTGTATGACACCATGTTTTATGTGTAAGAGTGTAAAACACCACTGTGTATGACACCATGTTTCACAGAGTTTCACAAGCTACAGAACTTCTAGGAATATGTTCAGTGACTGTATATTGGTATATATATTATAGAACAATAGTAATAAACAATTTTTTGTATTGTTTGTTTTTGTAAACAAGTTTTGTAAACAATATATTGATAATTATGTTTGTGTGCTTACTGTGTTGTATACAGCGAGTGTATATATGTACATTGCACCTTACTTTGGTCTCACAGGCCACATAAGTTATGTGAAAAAATAAAATAGTGAAAAAAACAATAAACCTTCAAATACAAGTAAACTAAAGTTTACCGGGTGAGCGGCAGTCGCCGCTGTTGCCATACGCGGCTCATTTTCTGCAAACTTCATGCCTCTATATCTCGGTAAGTACTGATGGGAAAAAATTTTTGGGGGGACTAAAACAATCAGAAAAATAATCTTAACATTTTCATAAGAAAAAATAATTTTTTTTTTTCGAATATTTTGTGACACCAGGAGACACTTCAGGATTGGGCCTTTCGACAGTCAAAGGGTTAACCTTCAACCCTTTCAGGGTCAGTCCCGTACATGTATGGCTTAACAGCCAGGGTCAGTCCAGTACTTATACAGTTTCGTACAGCTCCCAACTTGAACAATTATGTAAGTGTATTATTGTAAGTGCTTTTGCAAGTGTATTTTTGGGGGTCTGAAATGGACTAATCTAATTTACATTATTCCTTTTGGGAACAAATTTGTTCGGTAATAGCACTCGAACAACCTTCTGGAACAAATTATGGCCGAAACTCAGGGTACTACCATACACCAAAATTCTAGCACCTTCAAAGTGAGCAGGAGAAAGCTGGTCTGCATGGTCAGTGAAAGAATGGGTCTGCATAGTCAGCATGTGCAGTAGGAAAAAAATTGGGGCACCCACATTGCATTGTGGGAATGTCATTTCAGTACTCTTTGTTTACCATGTCTTGCAGTAAGAAACTCCTCACTCCCTGCTGAATTGAGACTCTTTTGTTCCCAAGTAATAGTTCAAACACAGATGGAAGTGTCAGTGAAGATGAATTTCAGGGTTTTGAGGAGTTTGTAAATGAAAGTAATGAACATAATACCGGTAATAGTGATGAAAACCCAGATGACCCTCAACCTTCCACCTCTGGTGATAGGCCTTCTTGTTCAGTTGTACCAGAACGAAAGAGGAAATTCATATTTTCCCATGTCCAGGACTCAGATGTGAGCAGTGGTGATGATAGTGAAAGTGAATATGATATCCAAGCTCTTGAAAACAGTTCCAGTAGTGAGAATGAATTGGAATATTCTCCAGTGAAGTGTCAGTATATACATGGGCTCTGGAAGTATGCCATATGCTATTCCAAGGGGAAGGAGTACATCTCGGAGTACATCTCATGGCTGTACAACAGGAACAGATAGTGAAAATGAAGATGATATTGTTACAATTGGGATGGATAATGTGCATGTATCATCAGATGATGGTGACATGCGCCATGAGGGACCATCAGTGCCCCATGCTGGTACCCACGCCACTGACTCAGCTGAGCTACAACAAAGCCCACCCTCACCCACCACACTAACCTGCACAACTAAAACCTCCACAACCACCTGTCAATATCCAGCACCCACCAGCAGACTGCATCTGGGATTGGCAGGAAGGTGCCAATTTTGTTCCTAATCCCCATCACTTTGATGAAAGTCAAAGTGGATAACAGCCATCTTGTACACTTGGGAACAATGCCACTGAACTGGAATGCTTCAAGTTATTCTTTGATGAACCCCTGATGAAAATTATTGTCAGGGAAAGCAACACATACCTCGATTACACCATGGCAAACACAATTCTTTCACCAAGATCACGCCTACACCAGTGGAAGGAGACGACTGTGGCTGAGATGTATCTTTTCTTTGCCACAATAATGCTTATGCCACATGTGTATAAGCAGAGTGTCAAATCATACTGGTTGACAGATCACCTGAATGTAATCCCAGCTTTCAGTGCTATAATGCCAGTAAATCGATTTGTGCTACTATTACATATGCTATACTTCTCAGACAAAACCAGGCCTGACAGAAAAGACAGGTTATATAAGATTCGGAATGTGTTTATGTATCTGAAACAGAAATTATCTATGTATTTTTATCCCTTCAGGAAGTTTGTTATTGATTATATACAGAGAAAGATCATAGTGAGCTGGATTGAAACCCATGTTTGGAAGATGGCATAGGTCCTTACATGATGCCTTAGACCACCCACATACAGATGCCACAATTTTATTGACGAGTGTTTGATTTTTGTTCAAAGGTAGACTGTCGTTCAAGCAGTATATACCAAGCAAGAGGAAATGCTTTGGTATAAAGTTGTTTGTATTTTGTGATTGTCTTGGATATTACTGTGTACACCGGAAGTAATACATTGCAAGATACCAGGAAATTACTGGGTGTCTCTGGTGATGTGGTTAGAACAATGATGTAACCATATCTTGGTAAGGGGCATAGATTATTTACTGATAACTGGTACACAAGCCCCTTACTCAGTTATTTTTTGTGAGTGAACATGACAAATGTGCATGGTACAGTGTGTGCAAATTGCAGGCATATGCCTAGGCTCAAGTTTGGCACTTGCAGAAGTGAGGTGCAGGCGTTTGCTGCCAATGACATTGTGGCATTTTGGTGGCATGACAAATTAGATGTCACACTGTTGACATCAATTCACCGAAACAAAATGACAGGCACTGGCAGGCAGAATAAAGAGACCAATGAACCCATTCTAAAATCTGCAGCTGTGGTGGACTACACCCTCAATATGCACTCACCGGACAAATGTGACATGCAAATTGGGTTTGCTGATTGTGTTCATAAGAGTTATAAGTTGGTACATAAAACTCTTTTTTTTCATCTTCTGGACATTTCCATGCTCAATGCTTATAATATGTATAAGTTGAAGACCAGAAACAGACCACCATATGGTCAATTTTGTTTGTCATCAGACAAATATTATTCAAGTACCAAGTAATAACAACTGCAACAGAAAACCGCCTACAAACTGATCAACAACTACCCTCTCGTCTGAGGCCTGGTGATCATTACCTAATACAACTGCCTCCTACTATGAAGAAAACTACTCAGAAGAGGTAGTTTGTTTGTGCACATAAAAAGAAAAAAAAAAAAAGCCCACAAAAACAGACACTCATTTTATGTGTGAGGAGTGTAAAACACCACTGTGCATGACACCATGTTTCAAAGAGTTCCACAAGCTGCAGCACTTCTAGGAACATGTCCAGTGACTATATGTGTGTATATGTATTATAGAAAAATAGTAATAAACAATATTTTTTAATGTTCGCTTGTGTTAACATGTTCTGTAAACAATATAATGACAACAATGTTTGTGCGGTTATTGTGTAGCATACAACGAGTGAATATACATACATATACCTTATATTGGTCGCACACGCCATAAAAGTTACTTGAAAAAATAAAATGTTAAAAAATAAAAGAAAAATGTAGAAAAAAAAGAAAATACAGTGGTACCCCGAGTTTCGGCCACAATTCATTCCAGAAGGCTTTTCGAGTGCCATTACCGAATTAATTTTTTCCCATAAGGAATAATGTAAATTAGATTAATCCATTTCAGACCCCAAAAAATACATTTACAAAAGCAGTTACAATAATACACTTACATAATTGTTCAAGTTAGGAGCTGTACAAAACTTTGTGTACACTTGTATAGAATTACCGCATGACCAGCAGTTGGCAGTGTTGCCATAAGCAGTTCACTTTCTGTCAACTTCACGCCTCTATATCTCAGTAAGTATTTATCGCGAATTTTTTTGTTTTTTACTAAAACACTTAGAAAAATAGTCTTAAGATCTTGGTAATAAAAAATATATTTTTTTTTTCAAATATTTTTCGACCCTGAGTGGGAGTTAACCCTTTGACTGTCACAACCCCAAATCCTGAGGTGTCTCCTGGTGTCGCAAAATATTTGAAAAAACAAAAAAAAAATTATTATGAAATGATAGAGAATCTTTTCCTGATGGTAATGACACCAAAAGTATGAAATTTGAAGGAAAACTTACAGAATTACACTCTCGCGAAATTAGTGACCTCAGTGATATTTACATATTGGCAATTTCGCCCACTTCGAGCCCTATTTTCAGTCAATTTCATTGTTGCAGTCCACCAAACTCAAAGCTATTTCTTTAGAACTCCATTTGTTCTATCGATTGAGTACAAGAAACTGCTCATTTACCGATTTCAACTACCCAATAAAGTGGTGAGAAATTGGCAATTTGGCCAATTTCATGCAAATTAAAAAATGTCAATTTCAATAGGGTCCAGAATGAACACTGCAGACATTCTTGACACTAAAATAACATTTTTTCTTTTTCTCTGTTCATCAGTCATGTCTCCAGGCCCTTGTTATAATCCTCTTGCTTTCCATTTTGAATTTTTATTCACACAAAAAATAGATTTACTGTTATGCAGACTACTGCAATATTGTAATAATTGTATAAATAATGCCAAGCCATTCATGACTGCATATTAGAATGGCTAGTTGGACATTTATTGGACAATGATGTCATTTGTTTACTCTTGAACATCGGCAAAAATCGAACATTTCTGCCAATTTGAGCTCCATTTCAAGATTCTTTTCATAGTAAAACCAATCAAAATCATTTCTATTTCTATAATATGTTTTCCATTCTATCAAATGAGATCAAGAAAGCAAGAATACAACCAAAAATACTATACGAAAATACACCTCAAAATCGGCATTTTAATCCAAAAACACTGTCGGAGTTTTTCTCATTATGCACTGCATGCTGCAGGATTTTTTTTATACTGTTCACACTGACCACACAGACCCAGTCTCTCACATGTGGGCCTACCAGCTTTCTCCTGCTTGATTTGAAGTCACTAGAACTTTTGAGTATACAGTGGACCCCCGGTTTACGATCAGCTCCCAATGCGACCAATTATGTAAGTGTATTTATGTAAGTGCGTTTGTATGTGTATGTTTGGGGGTCTGAAATGGACTAATCTAATTCACAACATTCCTTATGGGAACAAATTCGGTCAGTACTGGCACCTGAACATACTTCTGTAATGAAATAATATCGTAAACCGGGGGTCCACTGTATATACGTCGAACATATTGGCTTGTAAGATGTATATATATGACCAAAATAGTCAAAGGGTTAAAGATCAAGGGTCTCGACCCAACATTGATACATGAGACTAGCTCTGTAGACTTTGTCTTGTACAGTCGCAGACGCTCTGACTTCAACTCTTCCTAGTCTCCCTGTGATCCCCGTCGGGGAGAGGAACCTTAACCTGTCATTTTCATCCTTAAATCAAGATGAATTCTTCCAATAGGGTCAAGATCAAACCCTCCAATGGAACAATGAATGACTCCACTGCCTTTGGTAATGGTCTTCATGTCAAAATCAACACAATTCTGTCACTGAAAGAAGCCTTTGTTATAGTCTGCGACAACGATGTCAAAGCAGAAAAACTACTTATCTCATATGCTATGGCTATTCTTTCAGACCTTGGCTTTTAGGTCATGTCATCTCCTGCCAATCATGCCAAACGATCTGTCTGAAACAACTGGATAAAATGATCATGTCTCAACCTCTCGATGAACTGAAGACTTCTATTGAAGATCAGAATTCATGAGCAAAGGTCGACCATATCTCCAAGATACCTACAGCATCATCCACGTTGAAAGTCACATTCACAGATGTGACTATGGCTGCTCAAGCTCTGGCTGACGGTCTTGCCATTTACTACTATTTTATCAACTCTCATCACATTGAAGCCGAACATTTTCATCATGTTGCTCAATGTTGGAGTTGCTACTCATATCTTCACACCACAAAAGACTGCCCCATTTTTTTTTTTTTTTTTATCACACTGGCCGATTCCCACCAAGGCAGGGTGGCCCGAAAAAGAAAAACTTTCACCATCATTCACTCCATCACTGTCTTGCCAGAAGGGTGCTTTACACTACAGTTATTGAACTGCAACATTTACACCCCTCCTTCAGAGTGCAGGCACTGTACTTCCCATCTCCAGGACTCAAGTCCGGCCTGCCCCATTAAGGATACCAAGTTTTGCTCTACCTGTGGGACTGAGGGCCACGACTACAAGACCTACACTACCACTACCCCACCTAAATGTTTAAATTGCAAGGCTGACCACCATACTCTTGGTAGCTGATGCCCCACTTGTTGTGAAGTCTTCAAGAAGACCCAAGAAACTGACCAGAAAAAGTCACCTTCCAATTCTCCTACCTAAGTCAAACGCTTCCAAACTTCTCAAGGCCACACTACCATCCACCACCACCACTCCTCCTGCATGTGACCCCACAAAGATTCATTACTGTCTGCTGTATGCTCACATGCATAATATGGCAAAGCCTGGCTCCTTTAACGATGTTATCAACGAGCTCTTTGAACTAAACAACATGCCCAAGTTCGTCTTCCCAGCCTCTCCACCATCTGCTGACATTCTCAAGTTCACAAAAGATTTAGTTAATGCCACAACACTAACAACAGCAGGTTCACCACCACCACCATCAACTACAAGTGATGTCACTCCACCTCCAACCAATAAGGTGCCTTCATTGCTTCCTCTCAACCCTTGCCACCAGCAGCTTCTCCTGCCTCCACTAACATAGTCCACTCAGCAGTCTCGCCTTTCACCTCCACCACTGCAACGGTCCATCAGTGACTCCACCTGCATCTACCTCTGATGCTCAACCTCCATGCCACTGTATGACTGGAATCATTTTCTACACTACTCGACATTCTCCTAACAAACTGATTGCCCGGGAACTCGTCAACTCTCTCGAGGACGGGACTGCTAAGTTCACCTGTACTGTCACATACGCTACCACCATTGCTGAACTAATTCATATCCTTAAGGATCCTGTGACAAACCCCAACTTCTTGTTTAAATTACACTGTCTCTCAAGATTGAAGTTCAACTCTATCCAATCTGGGACAATAATTTAACAAGCCTCCCACCAACCATTCACTGTACTGAACTTCCCTGACTCTTCTGCTGCCACCTTCACCATCCCCTCCTTGGGAGCCAAGTACCGACATCCTGCATCCCTCCCCATCCAAGCCTGCAGTACATTTGTACCACATGCACCAAAGTGGTTGGGCCACTTGCCTTTCTTCTCCTCCCTCCCACCCTTTTCCAGTACAGTATTTCCATCCTTCCCCACCCTTCTTCCTCCCCATCTTACAGCAGCTCTGGTTGTCTTCATTCATTTGGTCTCAACCCTCAAAGGGTTAAGTATGTTCCATGTATATATTATCAGATATTTCACTTTTTCTTCCATTCTAAAGAGTCCATCCTAAGTGCTTTCAGGCATTTCCAGTAGTTTAAGCATTTTATTGATTCTATGTGGTAAGTAAATGATTTCTCTACATTTTCCAGCACTGACATCTCTCCTGCCTCAAAAGGAGCTACAAGTGCAGAACAATATTCAGAATGTGAGAGCATAAATGCCTATAATGGGACATACCTGTAATAAGTTTTGATGATTCATCTACCACAGCAGCACAACCTGAGGCCAGACTTGCTTCTGACTGCATGGTCAACCAGGCTTTTTACTACTACTGGTCAAGGGTGGCACCAGAGATTTTATACTGGGGTTAGTTTATGGGTTGCTTTCTGGTGGGAAGGGGATTCTAGGACACTTGTTTTAAAGCTATGTTTTTATTAATTCCACTTTTATTTTATTTGGGAGATTTTGGGGGCTGAAGGAAGACTAAGAAGTGCTGTTTGGGGTACATAGTACCATATTTTAGAAAGGATGCCTACTGTTTTGAAGACTTTCTTGGATATTTGCTATATGTGGGTCTGAAATTTGAGACTGCAGTCAAGGTGGAGACCTAGAAATTTACCCTCTGTGAGTCTTGCAATGGAGGAACCATTTATCGATATGTTTAGCTGAGCATTTCAAGCTCTGTTTCCAAACAGCATGAAGTAGGTTTTGTCTATATTGAGAGTAAGTTTGTTGGTCATCATCCAAGTAGATATTTTTAGTAGTTCGTCATTAACCCTTAAACGGTCCAAACAGATCGATGTTCAAATTCATAGTGCTCCAAAGTAGATCTACTTTTTTTGCATATTTTCAAATATAACAAAAAAAAAATGTAGATACAAGTTTTTTTACATGTTTTCAAATGTAAAACAAAAAAGAAGATCTACATTTTTTTACATACTTTCAGATGTTGAAAAATGTATATATACATTTGGACCGTTTAAGGGTTAACAGTGTTTGTTAGTATAGTTGGGTTTGGGTGAGAGAAGACGTAAGTAGTATCATCTGCATATAAAAAGAAGTTTAGATGCATTTGGGAGGTCATTGATGTAAGTAAGAAAGAGAAGTGGGCCAAGGACACTACCCTGTGGGACTCCAACAAGAACAGGTTGTGTAGTGGAGGTAACACCAATTATGTATACATACTGGTGTCTGTTGATAAGATTTTAAGTAATCGAGAGAGTGTCCTCTGACCCTGTAATGTTCAAGTATTAGGTGCAATAGGTCATGGTCAATTGTATCCAATGCTTTTTGTAGGTCTATGAAAAGTCCCAGGGAAATTTCATTTTTTTTGAGTGCCATATATAGAAGTTCAAGCATATGCATAATTGCTTTATTAGTACTTTTATCAGCCTAAATCCTCTTCAAGGGGGGGCTCCTTGGCGTGGTGAAGAGGCTCTTGGTCTGAGGAATTAGACCTATCGGTCTTCTTCCTCAGACCGAACCTAATTACCCCCCAATCTCCCCTCCCCTATCCCATCCTCCCCTTTTTCCTTTCCTCCTCCCCCTCCCCACTCCTCCCTTTTGCCCTTCCTCTTTTTGTCCTCTGGGATTTCTCCCACAGGTGCGCTAGTTCCTGGGTAGGAGAAAGGATACCGGGGTCCATCCCATTCCGTTGAGGTTCTTAGCGGTGGCGTAGTTTGCCGTGGAATCTGGATCGCCTGGGGATGTCCCGATCCCTCTCCGGTATCCCGGAGTAGCTTTGGGTGTCTTTCGGGCGACGAGTGTATCTCTGGAAGCCACCTTTCGGATTCCGGGGGTGGTGGCCGAAGGAGGTATGCTTTGTGGCGGATATCCGGCCGCCCTCTCTTTTGTCCACCGAGGTAGCTCGGCAGATGTGAGGTTGCTATCCCGGATTGTTAGTTTACTAGCATGATGGGTAGGGTATGGCACGGGTTCCATGCTGCATCTGCGCTACTTGCGGTGCTGAGGTCCTCTTGGGCGCGGAGGGAGATTTCTGGCCCTTTCATTCCTCCTAGGAACTATCCCTCCCCGGTCCCCCCTTTTTTTTTCTTTTTTTTATTTTTATTTTCTTTTCTTCTTTCTTTTTTTTTTCTTAAAAACAAAAAGAAAGAAGTAACCTAACCATGGCAGCCCTAGTCCATGAACCTGGTACCCCCGGGCCCCTTCTTGATACCGCACCCCGTTCTGACCCCGCCTCGTCTTTGGACCACTCTTCAGACATTCCTCATGCCTCTGTACCTATTGCCGGTGCTGTTTCCTCACCCGCTTCAGGTACTGAGGCCTCGACTGACTCCTTCGATTTATCAGACCTTCGCTCTCCTCTGACTATGCTTCCGGCCTCTCCCTCTACGGTGCGGCAATTTTCAAATCGCCGACCCGTTCCACGTCGGACCAACTCTGGTCCCACGCCTAAACGTCAACGACAATTACCTGCTGATGATACTTCTCCACCTTCACCTTCTCGTTCTTCTCAGAAACGATCGACACGTCCTTCACTACCTTTCCACGCTCAGTTTCAGACTGAACAGTGGACTAAATTCTTCACTTTACGACCAACTTCCTCTACTGCCTATCTTTCTGACCATAGTATTGGCAAGGCACTCCTACGCCATGTTGGTAAAGATATTTCTTTTCATGCTCTTAAGAGCGGTACGCGCATCATTACCGTACAGAATGCTACCCAGGCTCGTGAGCTCTCTCGTCTTTCCCATATAGATACTGTTCCTGTCACCCTTGAAAAACATCATTCCCTCAATTCTTGTAGTGGTACCGTCATTCTGCCCCATACCATAGTTCAACAAAATTTCCAGACATGTGGCACCGACATTCTAGAACAGCTGGAACTCCAAGATCTCCCAATCCTCAAGGTAGACACTTACGTTCTTCCTGCCCGTGGGCGGAGACGATACCCTAGCAATGTGGCTCGTTTAACTTTTGACAGCCGAGAACTCCCATCCTCAGTTTATATAGCAGGACATCGGTTACAAGTTCGAAAGGTGATCCCTACACCACAACAGTGTAGAAATTGCTGGCGATTTGGCCATCCAGCGAAATATTGCAGATCTATCGCCGAATGCCCAGTCTGTGGTGCCGATGACCATTCTAATACGTCTTGCAATCGATCTCCCTCTTGCCTTAACTGTCATGAGGCTCACCCTTCGTACTCTCGCCGTTGTCAGGTCTATTTAAACGAGCGGGAAATCCGTTACCTCAAAGAGACAGAAGGTCTCCCTTATGCCATGGCAGTTTCTCATCTCCGCCTCCAAGGGAGACTCCCACGTGTTTCTTATTCCCGTGTTTCAAAACGTCCCCCCACTTCTGGTATCCCATCTTCTACACCCACCTCTGTGGTTACCTCTCCCATAATCACTCCTGTATCTAATCCTTTTGCTGTCCTCGGCTCAGACGTCCCTACTTCAACGCCTCAGTCTAATCTCGCTTCTTCGAGTTCTCTCTTACAAGCCTCAGTATCGACGAGACCTCGTACGACACCTCTTCCCAATCGTCCCTCTACTTCTCAAAAGTCAAAAAAAGGTCCGGTAACACCTCCTACCCATCTTCCACCTCCTCATTTTACCCTCCCTGTCTCTGTCCCTAGTTCTTCCCCTCTCACTGGCTCAGTTACAAGTGCAGAGGTTCACCCTCCTCCTCGTAATGTACCTTCCTCCCCTGTTCCCTCCCAAGTTTCTTCCTCTTCTGCCACCTCCCAGGTTCCTGTCTCTTCTGTCCCCTGCCACGCTTCTCCAGTTCCCTCCACCCTTTCGCCCCCCCCTACCTTGGTACAGTCCAATACAGTTCCAATCTTTACTCATCCTCCCCCTACCATTCCCAATATTGTCTCCCATACGACATCTCTGAATTCCGAAACACTTGAAGCAATCTCTGAATATATTGCAGAGACCAAACCATCAATGGACACTGATCCACCTTCCGCTCTTTCTCTCTCCTCTGCTCCATCTGCGCAACTCCTTTCTTCACAGCGCACCGTTCCTTCGCTGCTTGAATATTTTCCACTGCCTCCGCATGTGGACTTTTCTAACCCTTCTAGTCCGTAGGAACCCTTACCTGCGGATTTCAAGTATCTTTATCATTGCCAATCATGGCCTTTTTACAGTGGAATATACGCGGCCTCAGGGGTAATCGGGGTGAGCTTCAGATGTTACTCTCCCAGTTTGCCCCTGTTGGTGTTTGCTTACAGGAACCAAAATTACACTCTGCTGTTATTTCTCACATCTCAGGCTATAATTTATTGTATTCTTCAGATCCTTTTCCTGATGGGACCTTTAATGAAAGTGCCCTTCTTCTCCGCACTGATATTCCGTACCATCAGCTATTTGTTCATACTTCGCTGCATTACACAGCAGCCCGTATCCACTTACATAGGTGGTATACGCTCTGTTCTTTATATCTCTCTCCTTCTCGGGCATTATCTATTCCGGATTTTGCCTTCCTTGTTTCGTCATTACCGCCACCGATTCTGTTACTTGGTGATTTTAATGCCCACCATTTCCTCTGGGGGGGGTCTCACTGTGATTCCCGTGGAATTCAGTTAGAGGCTTTTCTTGCCACCTACCCCCTCCATGTTTTAAATACAGGTACTCACACCCATTTTGATCCTCGGACTCATACTCTCTCTTGCATCGATCTCTCAGTTTGCTCTTCCTCCGCCGCATTAGACTTCACTTGGTCTGTTCTCCCGGACTTACATGACAGTGATCATTTCCCAATCATTCTTACTTCCCCTTCATATTCGCCACCTCTTCGCACCCCACGCTGGCAATTTAATCGGGCAAATTGGAACCTTTACTCACACCTGACTGTTTTTAAAGAGGTTCCTTCTTCGTCCTCCATCGATGAGCTTTTACACCTCTTCTCGTCCTCCGTTTTCACCGCAGCTTCTCATTCTATACCCCAAACTTCGGGCAGGCATTCTCAGAAATGCGTGCCTTGGTGGTCTCCTGCTTGTGCTCGTGCAGTACGTTTGAAACGCGCTGCATGGGGCAGGTACCGGTACAATAGAACCACAGAGCGACTCCTTGATTTTAAACAGAAGCGTGCGATCGCTCGCTGTGTCATCCGTGACGCTAAACGCACTTGCTGGCGAGATTATGTCTCCACCATCACCTCTGCTTCCTCTATGAGTGCAGTCTGGAAAAAAGTACGAAAACTGAGTGGTAAATATTCTCCTGACCCGGCTCCTGTTCTGCGGGTTGCCGGTGTTGATATAGCAAACCCACTAGATGTTGCCAATGAAATTGGCAATCATCTGGTCTGTATTTCTCAGGGACTCCATCTATGCCCCTCATTTCTTTCCTCAAAGTCTGCCAGAGAGTTAGCACCCTTGGACTTTTCTTCTCTCAGAGAAGAACAGTATAATGTGCCTTTTACACTTCAAGAACTGGAGGCAACACTCTCAGCTTGTCGATCATCGGCAGCTGGGCCCGACGACATTCATATTCGTATGCTACAACATTTACATCAGTCAGCCCTTGCAGTCCTATTACGCCTTTACAATCTTATTTGGTCACAAGGAGTTCTTCCACAGCTGTGGAAATCCGCCATTGTTCTCCCTTTCCGCAAACCAGGCACTACGGGACATGAAACCTCCCACTATCGTCCCATTGCTCTTACCAGTGCAGTTTGCAAAGTAATGGAACGTCTAGTAAATAGACGTTTAGTGTGGTATTTAGAGACACACAACAGTCTCTCCACTCGTCAATATGGCTTTCGTAAGGGACGTTCTACCATAGACCCCTTACTGCGCTTGGATACGTATGTTCGTAATGCCTTTGCGAATAACCACTCAGTTATTGCCATATTTTTTGACCTTGAGAAGGCATATGACACAACTTGGAGGTATAATATTTTAGCCCAAGCCCACTCCTTAGGCCTTCGAGGCAATCTACCATCCTTCCTTAAGAACTTTTTAACTGACAGGCATTTCCGTGTTCGGGTTAATAATGTGCTCTCCCCGGACTTTATCCAAGCTGAAGGTGTCCCCCAGGGATGTGTTCTGAGCACAACACTTTTTCTCCTTGCTATTAATGATTTGGCCTCTAGTCTTCCATCAAATATTTGGTCATCACTCTATGTTGATGACTTCGCTATTGCCTGTGCAGGCGCTGACTGTCACCTCCTTACAGTTTCTCTCCAGCATGCAGTCGACCGTGTTTCCAATTGGGCCACCACACATGGGTTTAAATTTTCCAGCACTAAAACCCACCAAATCACTTTCACTAGACGCTCTGTCATCTCCGATCATCCTTTGTACCTCTATGGCTCCCGTATCCCTGAACGTGATACAGTCAAGTTTCTGGGCCTCCTCTTTGATCGTAGGTTATCCTGGAAACCTCACATTACCTCTCTGAAGGCAATTTGTCACAGCCGGCTGAACCTTCTTAAAACCCTTGCTCATCTTTCGTGGGGAGCTGATCGTCGAGCCCTCCTTCACCTACATTCCACCCTTATTTTATCGAAACTTGATTATGGTGACCAGATCTATTCAGCGGCATCTCCTGCTACTCTCTCTAGCCTTAACCCCATTCATCACCAAGGATTACGTTTATGCCTTGGTGCTTTTCGCTCTTCCCCTGTCGAAAGCCTCTATGCAGAAGCGAACGTTCCATCCTTATCCGATCGCCGTGATGCCCATTGCCTGCGCTACTATGTACGCTCTCATGATCTCCGCAATCCTTCCATTTATAGAATGGTCACTGATATTAGTAGACATTCTTTGTTTGTTCGCCGCCCCTGCTTACTCCGTCCCTTCTCTCTTCGCCTTCATTCGCTCTTGTCTTCTCTTCAACTACCACGTTTCTATGTACATGTAGCATCTCACTTTTCCCTACCCCCCTGGGAAGTTCCAGCTGTTCGAGTCTGTTCTTTCTCCCTCCCTTGCTCGAAAGCCCAACTGTCTACGGTCGCTTCCCGCTCTCTTTTTCTTGACCACTTTCACTCTCATTCTCATGCCATTGCTGTGTACACAGATGGCTCTAAGTCTTCTGACGGCGTAGGATTCGCAGCAGTGTTTCCGGACAGCGTCGTACAAGGGCATTTACTATCTTCAGCTAGTATTTTTACTGCTGAATTATATGCCATCCTTACAGCACTTATCCGTATTGCATCTATGCCTGTGTCATCATTTGTGGTTGTCTCAGACTCCCTTAGTGCTTTACAGGCTATACAAAAATTTGATACACCTCACCCCTTAGTCCTCCGTATCCAACTTTGGCTACGCCGCATCTTTACTAAGCATAAAGATATTGTTTTTTGTTGGGTCCCTGGTCATGTTGACGTACAGGGCAATGAACAGGCAGACACTGCTGCGCGGTCAGCAGTACATGACCTACCAGTTTCTTATAGAGGTATTCCATGTACGGACTATTTTGCTGTAATATCTTCCCACCTTCACACCCGTTGGCAACAACGTTGGTCTACTATACTCGGCAACAAACTTCAGTCTATTAAACCGAGTATAGGTTACTGGCCGTCTTCTTATCACCAGTGTCGAGGTTGGGAGACTACTCTCTCCCGTCTTCGCATTGGCCATACTCGTCTTACTCATGGATATCTCATGGAGAGGCGTCTTGCTCCTCTCTGTGAGAATTGCCAAGCTCCATTATCAGTCAGCCACATTCTGTTGGACTGCCCACTTTATCAACGAGCACGCAGAATTTACCTCTGTCGTCGTCTTCGCCCCGCTGCTCTCTCTTTACCTTCCCTTCTCGCTGATGGACCCACCTTTCATCCGGACTCTCTCATTGACTTTTTGACAACGACTGACTTACTTCACAAATTCTGATACTTTCAGCCCTTTCTACTTGAATCTCTTGCTACCCTCTACCCCCGTACTATCCCCTGCCCCGCTGTTTTCTGTAACCTGCTGATCATCCCCCCTCCCTTCTGCCATCCAATTCCCTTGCTTCCTTCCCTACCCTGCAGCGCTGTATAGCCCTTGTGGCTTAGCGCTTCTTTTTGATTATAATAATAATAATAATAATCAGCCTAAATCCAAACTGACAGGGGTTAAGTATGTTGTGGGATACTAAGTAGGAGTAAACTTGCTTGTGAATTTTTTTTCAAAGATTTTAGATAGTAGGGGCAAGTTTGGTATAGGCCTGTAGTTACTCAATTCAGTAGGATCACCTCCTCTGAGGATTGGGGTGACCCTTCCTGTCTTGAGTATGGATGGAAAAGTAGAAGATTCAATAAATTTGTTAAAAAAGAGTTGCAATAATTGGTGACAATACATGAGAAGCTTTTTTATACATGAGTGGTGGTAAGTTATTTAGGTCTCCTGTCTTGCTCTTTAATGTTTTGATGATAAGTTTGTTGGGGGCTAGAAACATAAGAACATAAGAAAGAAGGAACACTGCAACAGGCCTACTGACCCATGTAAAGCAGGTCCATGTCACCTCCTGGCTTAGACCAATGACCCACCTAGTAGGTCACTTCCACTTAAGGAAGGAGCACTGCATCAGACCTAGACCTAGTAGCACAAGCTAGTCAGGTCCAACTCACACCCACCCACACCCACTCATGTATTTATCTAACCTATTTTTAAAACTACACAAAGTTTTAGCCTCTATAACTGTACTCTGGAGTTTGTTCCACTCATCCACAACTCTATTACCAAACCAGTGCTTTCTTATATCCTTCCTGAATCTGAATTTTTCGAACTTGAAACCATTGCTGCGAGTCTTGTCTATGTTAGATATTTTTAGCACGCTATTTACATCCCCTTTATTTATTCCTGTTTTCCATTTATACACCTCAATCATATCCCCCCTAATTCTACGCCTTTCTAAAGAGTGCAGATTCAGGCCCCTCAGTCTATCCTCATAGGGAAGATTTCTGATACATGGGATCATCTTTGTCATCCTCCTCTATGTTTTCCAGAGCATTTATATCCATTCTATAATACGGTGACCAGAACTGTGCAGCATAATCTAAATGAGGCCTAACCAAGGATATACAGAGTTGAAGAACAACCTGAGGACTCCTATTATTTATGCTTCTTGATATGAAGCCAAGAATTCTGTTAGCTGTATTGCGAACACTAATGCACTGTTGTCTTGGTTTTAGATTACTGCTAACCAGAACTCCTAAATCCTTTTTGCAATCAGTAATATTAAGATCTACATTATTTAGTTTATATGTGGCATGGTTATTTTCCTGTCCAACATTTAGAACTTTGCATTTGTCTATATTAAACTGCATTTGTCACTTCTTATGGCTGAGTGTTTAAGTTTGGGATTTTGTTTGCTAGCTTTGTTCATACAGTCAAGAAAAGGACATTAAGTTTGTTGGCAGTATCTGTTGGCTGGAGGAGAGATTCTTTTGGTTTCGTTAAGTTAACCACTCTGTTTCGAGACAGCTTTCTAGATCCTAGAATTTCAGATAGGGTTTTCCGGGTCTTTTTCATATCCCCTTTTATGTCATAAAATCTGTTTTCGTAATACAATTTTTTAGACCCCCTCATTAGATTTATAAGTATTGACGAGTAATGTTTTGTCAGTTCCTTTGTTATTAGACACATTCTGTACTGTTTTTCATATAGATTTTTTTATCAATAGATTTGAGGATAGTGTTTGTAAGCCAGGGGCTATTTAGTCTCTTTGCTGTTATCTGTTTTGTTTTTATTGGGCAATGTCTGTTACAGAGTTTTGGATTTTTTGTAAAAAAAATTTTGACACTTCAGTATCGAGGTTGACTGCTAGCTTGCTTTGTCAGTCGATGTTACTTTATGCTTAAATAAGGTTATTTACTGATAAATTGTCATGTAGTCGGAATGTGATTTTACTTGTGTCCTGGGGCAGTTTACATTAGTTGGTTATGAGAACGATGGGATAGTGGTCTGTGGTGTTATCTATGATTATGCCTGCTTTTACTGGGGATATAGTGTTGGTCCAGATACGGTCAAATAATAAGGCATTTGTCTCGGAGATTCTTGTTGGTTTAGTTACAGAAGTAAGCAGTCACTCAGTGTTTGTGAATTCTGATACTTGTGAGTCGTGGTCATGGGTGAGGTTTATGTGAAGTCACCTGTAAGTATCAGGTGGTGTTTATTAATCTCTGAGTTAGTTATCATGTTTCTTAGGTTTTCACTAAATGAGTAAATATTAGAGTGAGGTACTATGTAGATTGTTCCAACTGTTATTGATTTTTTGAGGTTTTTGGATTTAAATTTAGCAAATGTATATTCACCATATTCATCCCTTGTGCAAGTAGATTTAATACATTCAAGTTCATTGAAGTAGTAGATTGATCTGGCCTACAATTGTGTATGCTGTGTATCCAGGTATGGCAAGGATGTTTGCAACATCATGTTTTAGCCAGGTTTCAGTGAGAGTAATGATAGACATACTGACATTTAGAGAATTGAGTAGTGTTATGAGGTCATCATAGTGTTTACTCAATTATCTGACATTATAATTGAATACTATGATGTTATTGTTGGCACTGAGTAGTGTCTAAGCCTGACTAGAAGTGTAATAAAGGCAATTATTATTAGGATCATGTATGCCATTCAATAAGAGGTTAATATCAGGATAAATGTCTAATGAAGGATTTAAGTATGTATTACTAGTAGGAAAGATGCTATTAATAATGGTTGATATAATGACTATGACAAATAGTAAATCAATATTGCACATGGTTAGGACTCAATGTTGCACTGGAGCTTATATGTAAAGCTCATAAAAGGCAGTACAAACTATAAGTATGCAAAGAACTATTCTAAAGAAAAAGAGAAGAGGAATGATCATGTAGAACCATGTCACTGAGGCCAGGATGCCACACACACTTATACATTATGAGCTCAGGTCACTCAGATAAGTTATAAGTGGTAAACTTTGGCCTAGAAATGAGAGAATAGGTCAATGCAGCAATTGTGCACATTATAAAAAAAAAAAAAATCCTGACCATGTGGTGCATGATGGGAAAACAAAACTGTGACTGTGTGTATGATTCAACCCCTTGATAGTTCAGACCCCAAACCGAAAAGTGGCCACAGGGTCCAAGAATTTAAAAAAAAAAAAAAAATTCTAATGAAGTGGTAGAAATTTTTTTTCTGGAAGTAATAAAACAAAAATTACAAAATTTGATGTTAAATTGACGAAATTATGTTTTCGCAAATTTTGCTGAGTCAGTGATATTTACGCATCGGCGATTTTGCCCACTTTGACTTCTATTTTAGGCCAACTACATTGTTCTAGTTGACCAAAGTCTTAGCTGTTTCACTAGTGTGCCTTCTATTTTATCAAATGAGCACAAGAAACTGCCCAATCAACTATTTCAACTACTCAATAAAGTGAACACAAATTGCAATATATTCCATTTTCAAAACAGGGTCCAGAATAAACAATGCAGGCATTTCTGGCACTAAAATAACATTTCCTCTGTTCATTAGTTATGTTTCCAAGCTTCACACATGAATTCCATTTTGATTTTTCATTCACACAAAGAATTTTTAGTCACGAAAAAATAGAAGATTTACTGTTATGCAATATTGCAATAACTGCACAAATAGTATCAGTGCATTCATGATCGCATATTTGACCCACCAGTTGATGTGTATTGGATGTTTAATGTGATTGGTTGACTCCTGAATATCAGGAGTTAACAAATCAAATTAAACATCTATGTCTTCCATTCCGTCAGTGAGACTAAGAAACCAGTGGCGGCTCATCCATTGGAGCTGCAGAGCTCGTTTCCCCAGATGCTCACTGCCAGATGTACAACTTCTTCAACTTTACGCTAAAATAATTTGCAACTGACAAATATATTAAAGGAAAAATATGTTGTATGTTATTTTCAATGTACAGGTCCGCCATCACAAATCCGGCAATCAGTTATTCAGTTCCTTCAGTTATTCGGCACTAATTTTGGCTAGCATAATTTCAAATTTCCAGGGTTGCCACACCAACCTGCTGGTACTGTTTGGTGGCACTACTTGCTGCATAAGGCATTCCAATTTCTTTTTCTCCACTTATTGTTTTAACCTGCTTGCTCTTAGCCCTAGCCATGGTTCCAATGAATAAAAGAAATGCTTCTCATTATGTAAAGCACCTACACAGTACATTATCCATTAAAGATAAGGTGGCTTTGCAGATACTGTCGGTTGCCATGAGCTCAGTCTCATGAAGCAGGAGAATATGCTTTATTATTACACTAATATCAACACTAGAGCTTATTTGCCTATCACAACTGATCTAATATGACATAAGAAACAATATAAATAACATAAAACATGTTAAATACTCCAGAATGAATAATATTTGGCATAACACCGAGCAGTTCGACGGAGGTATGAAGAGGATGTGGTATACTAATACCATTCTCCTATCCCTGTCTTGGGGGCTTATATTAGAGAAAATGGAGTGTACCATAGGGGTAACTGTGATATACACTCGTACTGCACCATAAACATGAAACAAAAGTTATTTTCTCTATACAGATTATCACACATAGCAGCATATGTGTAGAGAACCTAGGATAAACCAAAAAAAGTCAACGTGGCTTATTTTTAGTACCTGGCTTGGGTTAGCCATACAGTGGACCCCCGGTTAACGATTTTAATCCGTGCAAGAGGGATAATTGTTATGCGAAATAATCGTTATGCGAATGAATTTTCCCCATAAGAAATAATGGAAATAAAATTAATCCGTGCAAGACGCCCAAAAGTATGAAAAAAATTTTTTTTTACCACATGAAATGTTAATTTTAATACACACAAACTGAAAAAGGCATGCACAATTACATGACACTTACTTTTATTGAAGATCTGGTGATGATTGATGGGATGGGAGGAGGGGAGAGCATTATCTTCTTACTGTTTAGAAGGGGAATCCCCTTCCATTAGGACTTGAGGTAGTAAGTCCTTTTCTGGGGTTACTTCCCTTCTTTTTTTAATGCCACTAGGGCCAGCTTCAGAGTCACTGGACTTCTTTCGCACAAGATATCTGTCCATAGTGGCCTGTACCTCTCGTTCCTTTATGACTTGCCTAAAGTGTTTCACAACATTGTCAGTGTAATAATCACCAGCACGGCTTGCAATAGCTGTGTGAGGGTGATTTTCATCCATGAAGGTTTGCACTTCAAGCCACTTAGCACAGATTTCCTTTATCTTTGTAGTAGGCAACTTCTTCAATTTCTCTCTCCCCTCCTCTGAACCAGTTTCCCCAGGTCTGGCCTCTTGCTCTTGAAGTTGATCTATCAGCTCATCAGTGGTTAGTTCTTCATTGTCCTCCTCCACCAACTCTTCCACATCCTCCCCACTAACCTCCAACCCCAAGGACTTTCCCAATGCCACAATGGATTCCTCAACTGGCACAGGATTCTCAGGGTTAGCCTCAAACCCTTCAAAATCCCTTTTGTCTACACATTCTGGCCACAGTTTCTTCCAAGCAGAGTTCAAGGTCCTCTTAGTCACTTCCTCCCAAGCCTTACCTATAAGGTTTACACAATTGAGGATATTAAAGTGATCTCTCCAAAACTCTCTTAGAGTCAGTTGAGTTTCTGAGGTCATTACAAAGCACCTTTCAAACAGAGCTTTTGTGTACAGTTTCTTGAAGTTGGAAATAACCTGCTGGTCCATGGGCTGCAGGAGAGGCGTGGTATTAGGAGGCAAAAACTTCACCTTAATGAAGCTCATGTCCCCATAAAGTCGCTCTGCCACGTCTGTAGGATGACCAGGGGCATTGTCTAACACCAGGAGGCACTTAAGGTCTAATTTCTTTTCAGTTAGGTAATTTTTCACATTGGGGGCAAATGCATGGTGTAACCAGTTATAGAAAAATTCCCTAGTGACCCATGCCTTACTGTTTGCCCTCCACAGCACACACAAATTATCCTTGAGGACATTCTTTTGCCTGAACGCTCTGGGAGTTTCAGAGTGATACACTAATAAAGGCTTAACTTTGCAATCACCACTAGCATTGGCACACATCAACAAAGTAAGCCTGTCTTTCATAGGCTTATGTCCTGGGAGTGCCTTTTCCTCCTGAGTAATGTAGGTCCTGCTTGGCATTTTCTTCCAGAACAGGCCTGTTTCATCACAATTAAACACTTGTTCAGGTTTCAGTCCTTCAGTTTCTATGTACTCCTTGAATTCCTGCACATATTTTTCAGCCGCTTTGTGGTCCGAACTGGCAGCCTCACCATGCCTTATCACACTATGGATGCCACTACGCTTCTTAAATCTCTCAAACCAACCTTTGCTGGCCTTAAATTCACTCACATCATCACTAGTTGCAGGCATTTTTTTAATTAAATCCTCATGCAACTTCCTAGCCTTTTCACATATGATCGCTTGAGAGATGCTATCTCCTGCTAGCTGTTTTTCATTTATCCACACCAATAAGAGTCTCTCAACATCTTCCATCACTTGCGATCTTTGTTTCGAAAACACAGTTGAACCTTTGGCAAGAACAGCTTCCTTGATTGTCTTTCTGGTGCCCACAATAGTAGCGATGGTTGATTGGGGTTTCTTGTACAGCTTGACTAGGTCGGCTATACGCACTCCACTTTCATACTTATCAATTATCTCTTTCTTCATTTCTATAGTAATTCTTACCCTTTGAGGTGTAGGGTTGGCACTAGAAGCTTTCTTGGGGCCCATGGTCACTTATTTTCCAGAAACAGCACCGAAAATACTGTAATAATACGAAATATTCCGAGTGTATGCTTGGATGTTACCGCGGAGGCTGGCTGGTAAACAATGGGACGGGCGACACATGTGAGGCTGGCTGAGGGCACATTGGACGCGTCTCGGACGAAAATCGGTGAGCGGGTTTTTAATCGGTATGCGCGGCAAAAATTTTGCGATAAAAGTAATCGGTATGCGGAAAAATCGCTATGTGATGCCATCGTTATGCGGGGGTCCACTGTATGACTTTTGGTAAATATTCGATTCCCAGCCAGGGTAGAAACAATAGGCCTGTTTCTTTACACCTGTTGTCTATGTTTACCCATCAGTAAATGGGTACCTGGGTGTTAGCCAACTGGTGTGGTTGTTATCCTGGGACACTGACCAAATTTTCTTGAAATACTCTGCATAACAAGCAGCTTTCTATACAGTAGTATGTCACTGATGTCAGCTAGGCCTGTATACCTTGTACATGTACATGCAGTAAATAAAGATATTATTATTAATATTATTATTATTATTATTATTATTGTTATTATTTTCTCAGTTGTTTGTTGGGTTATCTTAGTCAAACTTGGGCAATGTATGATGGAAAGATACTTCTTCACGTACACCAAAAATGAAAGAAATCAGACCATAAATAGCAGAGTTCACTTCTCAGCCATTAGCGGCCACTTAGCGGTATATTTTTGTATGGTTGTTATGGTTATATTCTCATTTTTTCAGTCTCATTTGATAGAATGAAAGATATATTACAGAAATAGATATGATTTTGATTGCTTTCATGACGAAAAGTACCTTGAAATTGAGCTCACAGTAGCAAAAATGTTCTATTCTTTAGCGAAGCTCAAGAGTAAACAAATGACGTCACCGTCTAATACCTGTCCGCCTGCCAGTCCAAATTCCAATAGAGTCAAGAATGGCTTGACATTTTTTATACAATTATTACGATAATGCAGCAGTTTGCATAGCAGTAAATCTTCTATTTTTTTTGGTGAATAAAAATTCCAAATGAAAAGCAAGAGTAATATAAGAGGGGCCTGTAACTGTGACTAATGAACAAAGAAAATGTTATTTTAGTGCCAGGAATGTCTGCATTGTTTATTCTGGATCCTATTTTGAAATTGGCATCTGTTGAAATTTGTGTGAAATTGGCCAAATTGCCAATTTCTGACCACTTTATTGGGTAGTTGAAATAAGTGAATGGGTGGTTTCTTGTACTCAGTTGACAGACTAGAAGTAAATAAGTTTATTTAGGTATACACAAATACAGCTACGTAGATTATCATACATAGCAGTGTATGTATAGAGAACCTAGGATAACCCAGAAAAGTCAAACAAAATGACTTATTTCCAGTACCTGGCTTGGGCTTGCCATACAGTAGGGCCCCGCTTTACGGCGTTTTGCTTTACGGCGTTCCACTAATACGGTCATTTCAAATTATGACCAAAACTCGCTATACGGCTCCCCCCACCTGACTTTCTAATGCAGTCACCGTACCCCACCCGGTTTGTTTACATTCTCTGTGAGATCCGTAAGCACTAAGTCTCTCCATTATGTCTGGAAACTCCAAAATTTTAAGTGTTTTTAAAAGTCATTTTATATATACTCTGATAATTATACTTATGTATATTTGTACTTAAATAAACTTACATACTGTGCTGGAATGCAGGTTCACATTAAAATCAGTAAGAGTGTTTTATGTCTCCAGATGTCATATTAGTAATGATAATAATAATCACCGAGTCTCATTTAAATGTCGTATATTACGTTAATATACACATTTTCATTAACCCTTTCAGGGTCCAAGGCCCAAATCTGGAGTCACGCACCAGTGTCCAAGAATTTTCCAAAAAAAAATTTTTTATTTTTTCTTATGAAATCGTAGAGAATCTTTTTGTGAAGGTAATAAAACAAAAAGTACGAAATTTGGTGGAAAATTGACGAAATTATGCTCTCGCGAATTTTGATGTGTCAGCGATATTTACGAATCGGCGATTTTGCCGACTTTGACTCCCATTTTAGGCCAATTACATTATTCCAATCAACCAAATTCTTAGCTATTTCACTAGTATTACTTCTATTCTATCGACTGAGCACAAGAAATTGCCAAGTCAACTGTTTCAACTACAAAATAAAGTGATCGGAAATTGTTAATTTGGCCAATTTAACACAAAGTTCAAAATATTCCAATTTCAAAATAGGGTCCAGAATGAACAATGTAGGCATTCCTGGCACTAAACTAACATTTCCTCTGTTCATTAGTTATGTTTTGAGGCTTTACAAATAAATTCCATTTTGATTTTTTATTCACATAATGAATTTTTATTCACACCAAAAAATAGAAGATTTACTGTTATGCAATACTGTAATAATTGTATAAATATCATCACCATATTTGTGAATGTATATTAGACCCACCAGCTGACGTGTATTAGACGTGTGAGGTCGTTTGTTTACTCTTGAATATCGGCAAAAATTTAACATTTCCGCTACTTTGAGCTCAGTTTCAAGCCATTTCCAATGCTAAAACCAATCAAAATCATCTCTATTTCTGTAATATTTCTTCCATTCTATCAAATGAGACCAGGAAATCGCAAATACAACTATAAAAAACATACGAAAAAACACTGCAAAGTTGCTGTTTTAATCGAAAAATCATGATTTCATTTTTTTCTCTCATTATACACACTGTGCTGCAGGATCTGTTTTATGTGGTGCACACATACCACATAGATGTATTCTCTCATATCTAGGCCCAAATGTACCACTCACAGTTTATCAGAGTGAGCTGAGCTCATGGCGTAGATCTACGGTTTGGACCCTGAACATAAAGCCGTAGATCTACGGGACGGACCCTGAAAGGGTTAATCCATCTATGATATTTTTTCAAAATTATATAATAAACACGATGCATAACATATAAATATGATAAATACACCCCACAGTAGAATAAGTAAACATAAATATGAGATGTGGTAGCAGACGACTTGCACAAGTGACGCCATATTAGAAATAAAAATAATAATAATAATCATCATCACCAAGTCTCGTTAAATGTTGTATATTACGTTAACCCTTTCAAGGTCCATCCCGTAGATCTACGGCTTTACGTTCAGGGTCCAAACCGTAGATCTACGTCATGAGCTCAGCTCACTCTGATAAACTGTGAGTGGTACATTTGGGCCTAGATATGAGAGAATACATCTATGTGGTATGTGTGCACCACATAAAACAGATCCTGCAGCACACTGTGTATAATGAGAGAAAAAAACTGAAATCATGATTTTTCGATTAAAACAGTGACTTTGCAGTGTTTTTTCGTATGTTTTTTATAGTTGTATTTGCGATTTCTTGGTCTCATTTGATAGATTGGAATACATATTACAGAAATAGAGATGATTTTGATTGGTTTTAGTACTGGAAATGGCTTGAAACTGAGCTCAAAGTAGCAGAAATGTTAAATTTTTGCCGATATTCAAGAGTAAACAAACGACCTCACACGTCTAATACACGCCAGCTGGTGGGTCTAATATGCATTCACAAATATGGTGATAATATTTATACAATTATTACAGTATTGCATAACAGTAAATCTTCTATTTTTTGGTGTGAATAAAAATTCATTATGTGAATAAAAAGTCAAAATGGAATTTATTTGTAAAGCCTCAAAATGCAACTAATGAACAGAGGAAATGTTAGTTTAGTTCCAGGAATACCTACATTGTTTATTCTGGACCCTATTTTGAAATTGGAATATTTTGAACTTTGTGTTAAATTGGCCAAATTAACAATTTCCGAACACTTTAATTTGTAGTTGAAACAGTTGACTTGGCGATTTCTTGTGCTCAATCGATAGAATAGAAGTAATACTAGTGAAATAGCTAAGAATTTGGTTGACTGGAATAATGTAATTGGCCTAAAATGGGAGTCAAAGTCGGCAAAATCGCCGATTCGTAAATATCGCTGACACATCAAAATTCGCGAGAGTATAATTTCGTCAATTTTCCATCAAATTTTGTACTTTTTGTTTTATTACCTTCACAAAAAGATTCTCTACCATTTCATAAGAAAAAATAACAAATTTTTTTTTTTAAACTCTTGGACACTGGGGCACCACTTCAGATTTGGGGCCTTGGACCCTGAAGGGGTTAATATATACATTTTCATTAATCCATCCATGATATTTTTTTCAAAATTATATAATAAACATGATACATAACATATAAAGATGATAAATACACCCCACAATAGAATAAATAAACATAAATATGAGATGTGGTAGCCAGATAACTTGTACAAGTGGTGCCAAGAATAACATTTTCTCTAATCTAACATAAGAGAAAATGTGTTACTGGGGGTAACTGTAGAAAATTATTCCTTTGGTATGTATGTAAGTAAGTTTATTCAGGTATACACAAATACAATTACATAGATTATCATACATAACAGCATATGTGTAGAGAACCTAGGATAACCCAAAAAAAAGTCAGACAGAGTGACTTATTTCCATTGCCTTCACTCAGAGCGTTATTTCTTCTCAAAATGATGTTACGTGAGAATGGGAGTGTTCTTTATTTATTCTACCGTATCAATGTAGAGACAACCTGTACACAATGTAACTTGTACACAAACCAGACGTGTACACTGTTTGTTTACAAAACTTACCTTCGCCTGGTTTGTTTACATAACTCTGCGCCTGTCCTCTCTCATGCACTCATTCTTTCTCTCATTTATTCGTTTTATCTCATTTACTTACTCCTGACCCTACATTAAAACTACAAATATTTTAAGGTAAGTAATGAGTGAACTGTATATACATTTTATTGCTCTGGGATGCTTAAATATCATAGAATATATGTGTGGGTGGGTTGGCCTGGTATGGTAGCCCGGCTGACTACCATACATACCACACTTGATTTTTTACAATAAATACTACTCATCTCACCCTAGATTAAGACTATAAATATTTTAAGGTAAGTAATGAGTGCACTATGTGTGTATTGTACTTTTTATTGTTTTTTGATGCCTAGTTCTATTGCTAACTTAATATATGTTAGTGTAAACTTGTTATCTAGTATTTGTATGCATTTATAAGTGGAAAAAAAGGGTGTTCCATTTTACGGCAATTTCCGCTATATGGCGGTAGCCTGGAACCTAACCTGCCGTATAAGTGGGGCCCTACTGTATATGATTTTTGGTAAATATTCTTTTTTCTCGGTTGTTTGTTGGGCTATCTCATTGAAACTTGGGCAATGTATGATGGAAAGATGCTTCTTAACCCTTTGAGGGTCGACAGGCCCTCTCCGAAACTCGTTCTCAGGGTCGGCCAAATTTAAAAAAAAAAAAAAATTATTTTTTCTTATGAAAAAATAGTGTTTTTTTTTCTAAACATTATAGGATAAACAAAAAAAAATTACCATCAATACTTACGGAGATATGGATGCATGAAGTTTGCAGAAAATGAGCCGCGTATGGCAACAGCGGCGACTGCCGCTCACCCGGTAAACTTTAGTTTACTTGTATTTGAAGGTTTGTTGTTTTTTTCACTATTTTATTTTTTCACATAACTTATGTGGCCTATGAGACCAAAGTAAGGTGCAATGTACATATATACACTCGTTGTATACAACACAATAAGCACACAAACATAATTATCAATATATTGTTTACAAAACTTGTTTACAAAAACAAACAATACAAAACATTGTTTATTATTATTGTTCTATAATATATATACCAATATACAGTCACTGAACATATTCCTATTAGTTCTGCAGCTTGTGGAACTCTGAAACATGGTGTCATACACAATGGTGTTTTATCTTTCTCCCTCATTCTATCTCTTTCAATCTGTCTCTCTCTTTCTATCTGTCTGTCTATCTCTGTCTCACAGGTACACATAAATACAAGTATACATAGTTTAAATTACCTAGGATAACCCAAGAAATCCAGACAAAGTGCTATACTCTGCTTGAAGATGTGAGTAAAAGTGATGACACAGTCTTGTGGCTCTCTGAGACAGAGAGCTAGATGGATAGACAGATAGACAGGGAGCTTGACAGACAGACAGAAATGTTAGTGTACTAGTGTTCCACCCTCCTCCTCCTCTTCTTCCTCTTCCTCCTACTCTTCCTCCTCTTCCCCCTACTCTTCCTCATGCTCTTCCTCTTCCTCCTACTCTTCCTCTTCCTCCTCCTCCTCTTCTTCCTCTTCCTCCTACTCTTCCTCTTCCTCCTCTTCCTCCTACTCTTCCTCTTCCTCCTCCTCCTCCTCCTCTTCCCCCTAATCTTCCTCCTACTATTCCTCTTCCTCCTCCTCTTCCTCTTATTCCTCTTCCTCCTACTCTTCCTCTTCCTCCTCCTCCTCTTCTTCCTCTTCCCCCTACTCTTCCTCCTCCTCCTCCATAGTGTAAATTACCAGGAGTCGGCAGCTGTCAAAATGACATATTGTCTCATTACTCACTCCCCCCTCCCGCCTGTCAAAACAATGGGGTCGGATGCTGCTTCCCTTCCTCCATTCTATCTAATTATCTTTCTCCCTCATTCTATCTGTCTTTTTATCTCTGTCTCACAGGTACACATAAATACAAGTATACATAGTATAAATTACCTAGGATAACCCAAGAAACCCAGACAAAGTGCTATACTCTGCTTGAAGATGTGAGTAAAAGTGATGACGCAGTCTTGTGGCTCTCTGAGACAGAGAGCTAGACGGATAGACAGGGAGCTTGACAGACAGGCAAATAGACAGACAGAAATGTTAGTATACCAGCAAAAACAAAGGGAGGGAGATGTTTATCTCATCTTTTGGCATCAGCTCTACCCTCATTTACCCTCATCAAACGTCAGCACTTATCAGATGTTATCTCCCCTTATCTTGTTACTGTCATGGGTGAACATTTATTATTACCTATTATTATTATTATGTATTATTATTATTATTATGTATTATTGTTATCATTACGTATTCTTCTTCTTCCTCCTCCTCCTCTTCTTCTTCCTCCTCCTCCTCCTCTTCTTCCTCCTCCTCCTCTTGCCTCCTCCTCCTCTTGCCTCCTCCTCCTCTTGCCTCCTCCTCCTCTGCCTCCTCCTCCTCCTCCATTCTTGGAACAAGTTTGAAGAGCTTGTAGTTCATAATCACTATCACTATCATCACCAATGCTCACATCTGAGTCTGGGATTTTGGAAAATAGGAGTTTCCTCTTTGATTCTGGTACAACTGAACGTGAACAAGATGGCCCAGCACCAGAGGTGGAAGGCTGTGGGTTGTCTGGGTTTTCCTCACTATTACCCATATTATGGTCATTAGTTTCGGTCAAAACCTCACCAGAACCTTGAAACTCATCTTCACTGTCACTTCCATCTGTATTAGAACTGTCACTGGGGAACAAAAGTGTCCCAATTCGCTGAGGAGTGAGGAACTTCTTACCACAGGGCACAGTGGAAATTGTGTACTATGATGGCATTCCCACAATGCACCACTGGGTCCCAGATTTTTTTCCTACTGCGCACACCCACCACACAGACCCATTCTCTCACATCTAGGCTTATCAGCCTTTTCCTGCGAGATTTGAGGCCGCTAGAATTTATGCGTACTAGTACGACAAAAACCCCTACGCGTAAGACATACTAGTACGACCAAAACCCTCAAAGGGTTAACGTACAACAAAAATAAAAAAGACGGACGATAAATAAGGGAGTTCACTTCTCGGCCATTAGCCGTCTCTTTGCAGTATATTTTCGTTTGGTTTATATGGTTGTATTCTCATTTTTTTGGACTCATTTGATAGAATGGAAGATATATTACAGAAATAGACATGATTTTGATTGCTTTCATGACGAAAAGTACCTTGAAATTGAGCTCAAATAGCGGAAATGTTCGATTTTTGCCGATGCTCAATGAACTGTACTATAAGTCAAGTTGGTTAATTTTATTAAGTGTATTCTAACCTAACCACTCTGTAATCCAGCAAACTCAGTAATCCGGCACACTACAGGTCCCAATGAAGCTGGATTTGTGAAGAGGACCTGTATTTAAGCAAATTCATTTTTTTGTTGAAACAAGATAAAAAATGGTTAAAAATAGAAGTCTGATGCGGTATGATAGTATAGGTATTACTGGTGTTACATCTGGCAGGGAGGAGCTGTATTCGATGCAGCACACACCCAGTTGCCTCACGCTGACAGCATGTTTTCTCAGCTTCAGTCTAGAAATATTAATGCAGTTAAGGCTAATGCTTCTTTAACAGCTTTTGCCTCTGCAGTTCAGAAATTAAGAGATGAATGTGATGCTTCCACAATGCCTTCTGAACCAAAGAGAAGAAAATTTAATACAGATAAAGCAGTCGCTGCAAAAGGTTTGTGACATAATTTTATTGCAGTGTAGAACGAGATTCAGTTTCACGAATCATTTGGAAGCTAGCCAGTTACTAGTGAATAATTTTTCAACATACAGTGGACCCCCAGTTTAAGATGTCATCAGAATAAGTAATATTTGGAATAAGTAACGTTTTTGCATCAAAATATTGGCTCAATGAACGTCACTGAACTTGGTACAAGTCTTTTCTGTCAGGGCCTGAGCGGCCCTGACACTCAATGTACAGCCAGTGTGCCATTGTTTACCAGCAAGTGCGAATGATCCCATGCGCTCATACGATACCTTTTGCATTATTCCATTCTTTTTAGTGCTTGTAACTGCTAAATAAGCGACCATGGGCCCAAAGAAAGCTTCTAGTGCCAGACAGCCCTTTGGTAAAGGGCTGAGAGAGAGGGGAGAATGTGCCTTTTTCAGTGATTCTGCAATATGTATGATACTAAAGTAGCAGGAGTCTATAAAGGCTATAGTGCCAGCCAGTGATAAAGTGTAGCATTAACAGTGTAGCAAGTAAGTTAAGCGATTAATTGGTAGAAAAAAGACAGCACGAAACTGACTCCTCCACTGTTGTTGGAGGTATATGGGGCTACTAACTAACATGCCACCTTCACCACCACTATGTAAGGCTTATCTTTCAGTGGCCCTTATATACCCAACAACAAACAACACACCACCACTCATGACATTCTTAATGCCATATTTTATTAATTCTAGAGTATATATCATGTTTCTATATTATTAAAATTGTTTAACCCTTTCAGGGTTTCGGCCATACTAGTACAGCTTACGCACCAGGGTTTTTGACATACTAGTATGCCTAAATTCTAGCGCCTTCAAATCTAATGAGAAAAAGCTGGTAGGCCTACATATGAAAGAATGGGTCTATGTGGTCAGTGTGCGTGGTATAAAAAAAAATCCTGCAGCACACAGTGCATAATGAGAAAAAAAAAACTTTGACCGTGTTTTTGGATTAAAACAGCGACTTTGCACTGTATTTTCGTATGGTATTTATTGTTGTATTCTAGTTTTCCTGGTCTTATTTTATAGAATGGAAGACATATTACAGAAATTGAGCTGATTTTAACTGGTTTTACAATGAAAATTACCTTGAAATTGAGGTCAAAGTAGCAGAAATGTTTGATTTTTACCAAAGTTCAAAAGTAAACAAATCATGCCAAGCATCCAATAAACATCAACTGGTGAGTCTAATATTCTTTCACAAGTGCACTGATATTATTTATACCATTTCTACACTAATGCAGTATAGTCTGCATAACAGTAAATCTTCTATTTTTTTGTGAGAATAAAAATTCAAAGTGGAAATCAAAAGAATGTAAGAGGAGCGTGGGGACATGACTAATGAACAGAGGAAATGTTATTTTAGTGCCAGGAATGTCTTTCTTGTTTATTCTGAACCCTATTTGGAAATTGTCATCTTTGGAAATTTGTGTGAAATTGGCAAAATTGCTAAATTCTGACCACTGTATTGGATAGTTGAAATCGGTAAATGGGTGGTCTCTTGTACTCATTCGATAGAAAAAATGGAGTTCTAACGAAATAGTTATGATTTTTGGCGACTGGTACACTGGAATTGGCCGAAAATAGGGCTCAAAGTGGGCAAAATCGCCGATGTGTAAACATCGTCGAGACAGCTAACTTCGCGAGAGCATAATTCCGTAAGTTTTCCATCAAATTTCATACTTTTGGTGTCATTATGATCGGGAAAAGATTCTCTATCCTTTCATAAGAATTTTTTTTTTTTTTTTTTTGAAATTTGGCCGATCCTGAGAACAAGTCTCTGAGAGGGCCTGTCGACCTTGAAAGGGTTAATATGTCATATTAGATGAATTGTGCTAGATAAATAAACCGTAGGGCTGATATTAGTGTCACAATACAAGGCATAAGGCCCTTTTCAACATCCCTCGAGTAAGACTCTCACTATGTAAGAACGCTATGCACATAAAAGGCCCAAAGATCTGGAATTCGTTACCGGAGCAGGTCAAGGATCCCCAGACAACTTATAAATTTAGGACTCTGCTAAAAAAATCATCTTATCTCACAATATTAACCAAATCAACCAAACATCTACTGACTAGTTTCATCATGTGACCTCCTGGCTTTTAATTCTGCCATTCCATAAAATATTACCACCTGCACCATTCCTTGTAAATTAGATTTTGTACTAAGTGTATATAAGATTTATTAAGTCCAAATAAGATTGTAAAACAGCTAACCACTATTCTATGTTTAGTTTTAAGTAATAATGACTATGTACTATTATCTTATCTAGTTTTAATTAGTTACTATGTATTAGGATTAGTTTGCCTGAAATGCCTCGATGTGATAGTGGCTATCATTGTACTTAGCAAATCAAAATTGTAATTACACACTGTAACCTTTACAAAGAAATAAACTTTTTTTTATTATCACACTGGCCGATTCCCACCAAGGCAGGGTGGCCCGAAAAAGAAAAACTTTCACCATCATTCACTCCATCACTGTCTTGCCAGAAGGGTGCTTTACCCTACAGTTTTTAAACTGCAACATTAACACCCCTCCTTCAGAGTGCAGGCACTGTACTTCCCATCTCCAGGACTCAAGTCCGGCCTGCCGGTTTCCCTGAATCCCTTCATAAATGTTACTTTGCTCACACTCCAACAGCACGTCAAGTATTAAAAACCATTTGTCTCCATTCACTCCTATCAAACACGCTCACGCATGCCTGCTGGAAGTCCAAGCCCCTCGCACACAAAACCTCCTTTACCCCCTCCCTCCAACCCTTCCTAGGCCGACCCCTACCCCGCCTTCCTTCCACTACAGACTGATACACTCTTGAAGTCACTCTGTTTCGCTTATTATTATTATTACTATCTTGTCCTGTCTCCCAACACAATTCCTAACATACGCCAGAAACAGACCTCAATGGAACGCTTTTTTGAGCGACGGGTCCAATGACTCTCAAGCTGGTCCTAGTGGCATTAAAAAACAAAGGAGGGAAGTAACCCAGGATAAGGACTTAGTATCTGAAGTCTTTATGGAGAGAGATTCCCCTTCCAAACAATTGTAAACTCCTCCATCCTCTCCCCTCCTCCCATCTTCCATACAACACCACGTCTTCAGTGGGCAGTGGAGAACAACATGACGTTCAATGGTGATAAGATCCAGCTGCTTAGGTATGGAAAGAATAAAGAACTCAAAAGGAGCACTATATACAAAACTCAAGAGGGTCACCAAATAGAGCGTAAGGAACACATAAAAGACCTAGGAGTAATTACGTCAGTGGAGTTTTCTTTTAAAGACCATAACAAGACAATGTTATGTTGATGAAGATAGGGAAGTTGTGATTTCGTGTATAGGGCAAGGAGGAATAACATCTTGTAGGAGTGAGGAAGAGCCAGTTGTGAGTGTGGGGGAAGTTCGTGAGGCAGTAGGTAAAATGAAAGGGGGTAAGGCAGCCGGGATTGATGGGATAAAGATAGAAATGTTAAAAGCAGGTGGGGATATAGTTTTGGAGTGGTTGGTGCAATTATTTAATAAATGTATGGAAGAGGGTAAGGTACCTAGGGATTGGCAGAGAGCATGCATAGTTCCTTTGTATAAAGGCAAAGGGGACAAAAGAGAGTGCAAAAATTATAGGGGGATAAGTCTGTTGAGTATACCTGGTAAAGTGTATGGTAGAGTTATTATTGAAAGAATTAAGAGTAAGATGGAGAATAGGATAGCAGATGAACAAGAAGGCTTTAGGAAAGGTAGGGCGTGTGTGGACCAGGTGTTTACAGTGAAATATGTAAGTGAACAGTATTTAGATAAGGTAAAAAGAGGTTTTTGTGGCATTTATGGATTTGGAAAAGGCGTATGACAGGGTGGATAGGGGGGCAATGTGGCAGATGTTGCAGGTGTATTGTGTAGGAGGTAGGTTACTGAAAGCAGTGAAGAGTTTTTCCGAGAATAGTGATGCTCAAGTTAGAGTATGCAGGAAAGAGGGAGATTATTTCCCAGTAAAAGTAGGCCTTAGACAAGGATGTGTGATGTCACCATGGTTGTTTAACCCTTTCAGGGTCCAAGGCCCAAATCTGGAGTCACGCACCAGTGTCCAAGAATTTAAAAAAAAAAAATTTGTTATTTTTTCTTATGAAATCGTAGAGAATCTTTTTGTGAAGGTAATAAAACAAAAAGTACGAAATTTGGTGGAAAATTGACGAAATTATGCTCTCGCGAATTTTGATGTGTCAGCGATATTTACGAATCGGCGATTTTGCCGACTTTGACTCCCATTTTAGGCCAATTATGTTATTCCAATCAACCAAATTCTTAGCTATTTCACTAGTATTACTTCTATTCTATCGATTGAGCACAAGAAATCGCCAAGTCAACTGTTTCAACTACAAAATAAAGTGATCGGAAATTGTTAATTTGGCCAATTTAACACAAAGTTCAAAATATTCCAATTTCAAAATAGGGTCCAGAATGAACAATGTAGGCATTCCTGGCACTAAACTAACATTTCCTCTGTTCATTAGTTATGTTTTGAGGCTTTACAAATAAATTCCATTTTGATTTTTTATTCACATAATGAATTTTTATTCACACCAAAAAATAGAAGATTTACTGTTATGCAATACTGTAATAATTGTATAAATATCATCACCATATTTGTAAATGTATATTAGACCCACCAGCTGACGTGTATTGGACGTGTGAGGTCGTTTGTTTACTCTTGAATATCGGCAAAAATTTAACATTTCCGCTACTTTGAGCTCAGTTTCAAGCCATTTCCAATGCTAAAACCAATCAAAATCATCTCTATTTCTGTAATATGTCTTCCATTCTATCAAATGAGACCAAGAAATCGCAAATACAACTATAAAAAACATACGAAAAAACACTGCAAAGTTGCTGTTTTAATCGAAAAATCATGATTTAATTTTTTTTCTCTCATTATACACAGTGTGCTGCAGGATCTGTTTTATGTGGTGCACACATACCACATAGATGTATTCTCTCATATCTAGGCCCAAATGTACCACTCACAGTTTATCTGAGTGAGCTGAGCTCATGGCGTAGATCTACGGTTTGGACCCTGAACATAAAGCCGTAGATCTACGGGACAGACCCTGAAAGGGTTAATATATTTATAGATGGGGTTGTAAAAGAAGTAAATGCGAGGGTCTTGGCAAGAGGCGTGGAGTTAAAAGATAAAGAATCACACATAAAGTGGGAGTTGTCACAGTTGCTCTTGGGAGATTCTGAAGAGAAGTTGCAGAGGTTGGTGGATGAATTTGGTAGGGTATGCAAAAGAAAATTAAAAGTGAATACAGGAAAGAGTAAGGTTATGAGGATAACAAAAAGATTAGGTGATGAAAGATTGGATATCAGATTGGAGGGAGAGAGTATGGAGGAGGTGAATGTATTCAGATATTTGGGAGTGGACGTGTCAGCGGATGGGTCTATGAAAGATGAGGTGAATCATAGAATTGATGAGGGGAAAAGGGTAAGCGGTGCACTTAGGAGTCTGTGGAGACAAAGAACTTTGTCCTTGGAGGCAAAGAGGAGAATGTATGAAAGTATAGTTTTACCAACGCTATTATATGGGTGTGAAGCATGGGTGATGAATGTTGCAGCGAGGAGAAGGCTGGAGGCAGTGGAGATGTCATGTCTGAGGGCAATGTGTAGTGTGAATATAATGCAGAGAATTCGTAGTTTGGAAGTTAGGAGGTGCGGGATTACCAAAACTGTTGTCCAGAGGGCTGAGGAAGGGTTGTTGAGGTGGTTTGGACATGTAGAGAGAATGGAGCGAAACAGAATGACTTCAAGAGTGTATCGGTCTGTAGTGGAAGGAAGGCGGGGTAGGGGTCGGCCTAGGAAAGGTTGGAGGGAGGGGGTAAAGGAGGTTTTGTGTGCGAGGGGCTTGGACTTCCAGCAGGCATGTGTGAGCGTGTTTGATAGGAGTGAATGAAGACAAATGGTTTTTAATACTTGACGTGCTATTGGAGTGTGAGCAAAGTAACATTTATGAAGGGATTCAAGGAAACCAGCAGGGCGGACTTGAGTCCTGGAGATGGGAAGTACAGTGCCTGCACTCTGAAGGAGGGGTGTTAATGTTGCAGTTTAAAAACTGTAGTGTAAAGCACCTTTCTGGCAAGACAGTAATGGAGTGAATGATGGTGAAAGTTTTTCTTTTTTGGGCCACCCTGCCTTGGTGGGAATCGGCCAGTGTGTTAATAAAAAAAAAAAATAACAAGACAAAGATCATGACAGCCAAGAAGATGACAGGGTGGGTATTGAGAACTTTCAAAACAAGGGAAATAATGCCGATGGTGACATTCTTCAAATCGCTAGTGCTCCCTCACTTAGAATATTGCTCAGTGCTGACGGCCCCATTCAAGGCAGGAGAAATATCAGAGCTGGAACAAATACAGAGATTGTTTACAGCTCACATTGAGCCAGTAAAGCACCTAAACTACTGGGAACGCCTGCAAGTCTTGAACATGTACTCATTGGAGCGGAGGAGAGGTACATGATAATATATACCTGGAAGGTACTCGAGGGTTTGGTCCCAAATCTGCTCACTGCCATAACAACATACTGGAGTGAGAGATATGGGAGGAAGTGTAAAATAAACCCAGTGAGGAGCAGGGGTGCAGTGGGGACAATAAGGGAACACTGTATCAACATCTGGGGTCCCAGACTATTCAACATCTTACCAAAAGATATCAGAAACACAGCTGGAACAAGTGTAGAAGCCTTCAAGAGGAAACTGGACAAGTATCTTCACCAGGTGAACCAGGCTGTGATGGATACGTGGGGCAGCGGGCCTCCAGCAGCAACAGCCTGGTTGGCCAGGCAAGCACCAGACGAGCCTGGCCCATGGCCGGGCTCAGAGAGTAGATAAACTCTCAAAACTCTTCAAAGATATATCAAAGGTAAAGGTGATGTTGTTATTGTTTTATTCTTCATGTATCATTGTTTTCTATGTAGGTAAATGCATATTTCATGTAGAAAACATTTTGTTAATACTTTTGGGTGTCTGAAGCAGATTAATTGAATTTCCATTATTTCTTATGGGGAAAATTAATTTGGAATAAGTCAGATTCGGGATAAGTCACTCTCTCTGGAATGGATTAATTATGTAATCTGGGGGTCCATTGTACACTGAAAACCTCCCTAGTGATGCACTTCAGCATGCAGTTGCAGCCTATCCCATGCTCGAGAAAGATAAATTGAGAACTGAACTATCTGTACTGTATTCAAGAGAAGATTTGTGCAAATCAGAAAAACTTATTGACTTGCTAGAGATGATACATGACAATCCTCTGCAGTCAACATTTTCAGAAACTGTCAAGGTGTTAAAAATTTTAATAACAATTCCAATGACAACAGCAGAAGCAGAAAGATGTTTTTCAACCTTGAAAAAGAATCAAAACTTTCTTGTGCAGTACAATGGTGAATGAAAGATTGACTACTCTAGCAATGATATCAACTGAAAACATGATGATAACAGAAATGAAAGCTTTTAATGAAAAGGTTATAAACCATTTTGGGACATCAAAAAATCAACACTCGGATTTTATTTTCAAATACAGTGGACCCTTAACCAACGGCATTAATCCGTTCCAGAGAGCTAGCCATTAGTCGATTTTGCCATTAGTTGAATTAATTTTCCCCATAAGAAATAATGGAAATCCAATTAATCCGTTTCAGACAGCCAAAAGTATTAACAAAAAAAATTTTTTTTTTAAATTAAATATACATACAGAAAACAATGACAAATAAATATAAAGCACTAAAAAAATGGATAAATGAACATTTAACATCACACTTACCTTTACTGACTTATCTTTATTGACTCAACTTGTTGGTGTATGACAGACACGTAGGAGGCAAGAGGAAGATAAGTTTATTATGCTTCAATATGATGCTAATATCATCTCTATGGCTTATTTATCTATCACAATTCATCTAATATGACATTATAAACAATATTAATAACATAGAAACATGATATATACTCTAGAATGAATAAAATATATCATAATGTATGAGAGGAGTAAATGGTGAAAGTGTTATTGCTTGGTTTAGCTCTTTCAGAGTCGAGAGGTCCTCTCCTAAATTTGTTCTCAGGGTCAAAAATTTTTCAGAAAAAACAAAAAAAAAATCTGAAAAGATAGAGAATCTTTTCCCAATCATAATGACACCAAAAGTATGAAATTTGATGGAAAACTTACAGAATTATGCTCATGCAAGGTTAGCAGTCTCGACAATGTTTACGCATCATCAATTTTGCCTGTTGTCCCCAGGCCCCTCTTACATTTCTTTGCTTTCCACTTTGAATTTTTATTTTCACAAAAAATAGAAGATTTACTGTTATGCAGACTACTGCATTAGTGTAGAAATGGTATAAATAATAATAACACCAGTTGATGTGTATTGGACGTGTGGCATGATTTGTTTACTTTTGAACTTTGGCAAAAACTGAACATTTCTACTACTTTGAGCTCAATTTCAAGGTACTTTTCATTGCGAAACCAATCAAAATCATCTCAATTTCTGTAATATGTCTTCTATTCTATAAAATGAGACCAGGAAAACTAGAATACAACCATAAATACCATACGAAAATACAGTGCAAAGTCGCTGTTTTAAACCAAAAACATAGTCAAGATTTTTTTTTTCTCATTACGCACTGTGTGCTTCAGGATTTTTTTTATACTGTGCACACTAACCACATAGACCCATTCTTTCATATGGAGGCCTACCAGCTTTCTCTTGCTAGATTTGAAGGCGCTAGAATTTAGGTGTACTAGTACGTCAATAACCCTGGTGCGTAAGCCGTACTAGTACATCGGAAACCTTGAATGGGTCAAAGGCCGTCACTGAGAGAAGCCGTGTTGGTGGCGGTGGAGGCTTCTGCCACCAACACCATCACACTTAACTCTTTCAGGGTCCAGAGGCCAAATTTCAAAGTGTGCACCAGTGTCCAAGAATTTTAAAAAATAATTTTGTTATTTTTTTCTTATGAAATGGTAGAGAATCTTTTTCTGAAGGTAATAAAACAAAAAGTGCAAAATTTGATGGAAAATATACGAAATTATGCTCTCGCGAATTTTGATGTGTCAGCGATATTTATGCATCGGCGATTTTCCCGACTTTGACTCCCATTTTAGGCCAATTACATTGTTCCAGTTGATCCAATTCTTAGCTATTTCACTAGTATTATGGCGATTCTATCGAATGAGCACAAGAATTTGCCAAGTCAACAGTTTCAACTACAAAATGAAGTGATCGGAAATTGGCAATTTGGCCAATTTAATGCAAAGTTCAAAATACTCCAGTTTCAAAACAGGGTCCAGAATAAACACTGCAGGCATTCTTGGCACTAAACTAACATTTCCTCTGTTCATTATTTACATTTTCAGGCTTTACTAATGAATTCCATTTTGATTTCTTATTCATATTATGAATTTTTATTCAAACCAAAAAATAGAAGATTTACTATTATGCAATATTGTAATAATTGTATAAATAATATCACCACATTTGTGAACGTATATTAGACCCACCAGTAGGTGTGAGGTCATTTGTTTACTCTTGAACATCGGCAAAAATTTAACATTTCCGCTACTTTGAGCTCAGTTTCAAAATCATCTCTATTTCTGTAATATATCTTCCATTCTATCAAACGAGACCAAGAAATCGCAAATACAACTATAAAAAACATACTGCAAAGTTGCTGTTTTAATAAAAAATTGCGGTCTCAGTTTTTTTCTCTCATTATGCACTATGTGCCCCAGGATTTGTTTTATGTGGTGCACACATACTACACAGATGTATTCTCTCATATCTAAGCCCAAATTTACCACTCACAGCTTATCAGAGTGAGCTGAGCTCATGACGTACATCTGCGGTTTGGACCCTCAACGTAAAGCCGTAGAACTATGGCACGGACCCTCAAAGGGTTAAACGATGTATGTAATTTATAAATAAGAAATATTTACATTTTAATTTATAAATAAATATGTTTATTCAGGTATACACAAATACAGTTACACAGATTATCATACACAGCAGCATATGTGTAAAGTACCTAAGATAACCCAAAAAAGTCAGAATGACTTACGTATTTCCATTGGGGTCCTTTTATATATACACTTAATATATTTACTTCTATGCTTATACTTTTATATTTACACTTACCTTGAAGGAGATGTTAGTTTAATTAGTTTGATGGAGGAGATGCTGGCAGAGGTTTAGGGTAGTGGAAGATAGCAGGCCGGCATATGTTCAGCGGATATACACACATCCAACAACTTTGGAGAGTTATTTTTGTGTCGTTTTTCTATCGCAAACTCACTTGACTTACTTGCTACACTGTTAATTCTACACTTTATCACTGGCTGGCACTACAGCCTTTATCAATACCTGCTGCTTTAGTATCGTACATATCATAGAATCAATGAATCACTGCAGAAGGCACATTCTCCCCTCTCTCTTCCTCCTCCACTCTCGAACTTTGCTTCAAGTTTTTTCTTGAATTTTATTGTGTTTCTTTCCTTCTTTATCACATGGCTGGCACTATAAACTTTCTTTGGGCCCATCATGGCTTATTTAGTTGTTACAAGTACTAAAAACAATGGAATAATACAAAATGTATATCGCAGGTACACTGGGAATCGACTGAAACGGCTTGTAAACACTTGCACACTGGCTGTACATGGAGTCTTGGAGTGGCTGGGCCCACTCAGGCCACACTCCTGCCGCATGGACAAGTTTGGGACAAACGCTGTTAGATTCAATTCAGTTCAAAATTATTCTCTATAATGGTTACAATGTGGGGTTTACAGGTTTTGGGTATTTTGTGGTTTACATGTTATAAAATACTAATTACAGAGGGGGCCACTAGGACACCTAGCATGGCTAGGCATTTTGAGCAGACTTAGATTAATTCTTAGCCTTAATCCTGTAAGGATTTAATGTTAAGTGACTACATCATAATTTGTGAGTTTAGCAATGTGAATGCTTTTGTTTTGGCACAATACAAGGTGTCTATATTTGAGTATCATAGGCAAACTTATGACTAGTTAGGATTTATTATTTTAAGATTAAGATTAGTATTTCTGGGTTTATAGTCAGTGGGTGAGTGAGTGTAATTTTGAACTACCAGGTAGTTATCATGTAGTTAGATGAGTTTTTCATCATTGGTAGAGCCATTTTTTTTATGCCAAAGAGCGCCGTTAGAAGAATTTCCCGTTGCTTTATGCCGCCGTTGGGCAGGGGTCCACTGGAGTTGTAACATCATCACCTCAGCTAACCATGTCTCCACCAGCAGGATTATGATGACCTATATGGGTACGTATATGTGAATGCTCATCACTGTTAAATTTAGTTTAATTTTAAAAATTATTACTTTAATAACGTTTATTATGTTGTTCTATGAGGCTTGCAGTCACGCAGTCCCCCCATTCTGTTTTTTGATGAGCCGCCACTGTGAGAAACTGTTACACTTAACACATAGACCCATTCTCTCATATCTAGGCCCAAATTCAGCACTCACAGCTTATCTGAGTGAGATGAGTTCATGATGTAGTACTATGGCACTGATCCTGGATTCAAAGCCATAGAACTACAGCAGGGACCCTCAAGGGGTTAAAATAACAACTTTGAGGTGCTTCCTCATGTGGTTTGTATGGTTTTATTTTGCTGTTTTTATGGTTTTATTTGGCATTTTTTGATAGAATGGAAGACATACTACTCAAAGGGAGATTCTGATTGGTTTCAGGACTGGAAATGGCTTGAAACTGAACTCAAAATAGAGGACATATTCGATTTTTGCTGATATTCCAAAGGATGGGTATGGCTCCCCTACAACCCCCAGTCTGTTTTATGGGGTTTTAATTAATAGGTCTGATTCAATTATTGGGATGCTGTAAACCATGAACAATCTTTTCTAGTTATATTTCATTACCTGATAAATAAAGTAAATCTTCTACTTTTGAGTGAATAAGCATTCAAGATGGAAGGCAAGTATAATACAGGAAAGGCCTGAGGACATGACTAAAGTATAAAGGATATGTTGTTTTAGTGCCAGAAATGTCTACAGTGTTTATTATGGACTATTTTTAAATTGATATTTTTTTAATTCTGTGTAAATTTGGCCAAATTACAGACTTCTGTGTAATTTACTGGTTGAATTGTAATAGATAAATAAGCTGTAGAGTTGATATTAGTGTCATATTCTCCAACAATAAACTTACCATCCCTCCCTCACACAAACAAATCTTCAATAAGAACATAAGAAAGGAGGAACACTGCAGTAGGCTTGTTGGCCCATACTAGGTCAGCCCTTCACAAATCCAACCCACTAACACAACAAATGCTACCCAAGCAATAAGCTCAGGTGCAAGTCCGACTCAAATCCAACCCCTCTCACTCATGTATTTATCCAACCTAAATTTGAAACTACCCAAGCCATAGCTTTTAGAACATAAGAAAGGAGGAACACTGCAATAAGCCTGTTGGCCCATACTAGGCCGGTCCTTCACAAATCCAACCCACTAACACAACAAATGCTACCCAAGCAGTAAGCTTAGGTGCAAGTCTGACTCAAATCCAACCCCTCTCACTCATGTATTTATCCAACCTAAATTTGAAACTACCCAATGTTTTAGCTTCGATCACCCTACTAGGCAGACCGTTCCACTCATCAACTACCCCTATTACCAATGTTCATTTATACATTTTATAAGTGCTTTACATTTATTTGGCATTCTTTTCTGCATGTAAATCTATATTTATGCTAGGGAAGTGACCCCTTAAGTGACCTAGAGTCCTTATGGAGGGGGATTCCCCTTCCAAGCAATACCCTCTCTTCCCTCTCTCCTCCCTGTCTTCCATTCATCAACAACAGCCTTCTATAAAGGTAACTGTCATGTTGAATGTTCATTCTTTTGTGCATGTAAATCTATCTTTTAGGTAAAAAAAAAAATTGTTGTTGATACTTCTGGGTGTCTGGAACGAATTAATTGGATTTACATTATTTCTTATGGGGAAAATTGATTCGAAAATCGTCTATTTCGATAATAGTCCCACTTCCAGGAACAGATTAAGGACAATAATTGAGGGACCACTGTATTATTATTATGTATTATTCTCCTCCTTCTCTTCCTCCTCCTCCTCCTCTTTATCCTTCTCTTCCTCCTTCTCCTCCTCATTATTATTATATACTTCTACTTATCCAAAACATTGCTGGTACATATAAATACAGTGGACCCCCGGTTAACGATATTTTTTCACTCCAGAAGTATGTTCAGGTGCCAGTACTGACCGAATTTGTTCCCACAAGGAATATTGTGAAGTAGATTAGTCCATTTCAGACCCCCAAACATACACGTACAAACGCACTTACATAAATACACTTACATAATTGGTCGCATTCGGAGGTGATCGTTATGCGGGGGTCCACTGTACTTTGTACATGTATATATTCCAAGACAATAGTAAATGGCCAAGGCAGGTGTAAATGTCCACCTGTCAATGTGTTTGTGACAATTTGAGTACAATTTCAGTACCTAATACTAGTGTCAGAACAAAGAATGGTTATGAAATGAAAAGAACTGCTATAAATTGTAATTATCGATGTTGCCGTCACGTGAGCATCCAGTGCCAACTTTTTGACCTCGTATCTCTGTAAGTACTGATCCTAATTTTTTTATTCTAAAACACTTTAAAAAAAATGTGCTCTTTTTTTCTATAAAAAAAAAACTTTTTTTTTTTTTTTCAAAATACAGTGGACCCTCGACATTCAATACTAATCCGTTCCTGAGAGCTATCGAATGTCGAAAATATTGAAAGTCGAATTAATTTTCCCCATAAGAAATAATGGAAATCAAATTAATCCGTGCAAGGCACCCAAAAGTATGAAAAAAAATTTTACCACATGAAATATAAAGTTTAATGCAATAGAATAATTACAATAACAACAATAACAATAGAATAATTGACACTTACCTTTAATGAAGATCTGGTGGTGATTGATGGGATGGGAGGAGGGGAGAGTGTGGATGGTGTTAGTGTTTAGAAGGGGAATCCCCTTCCATTAGGACTTGAACTGGCAGCCTCACCATGCCTTACCACACTGTGTATGCCACTACGATTCTTAAATCTTTCAAACCAACCTTTGCTGGCCTTAAATTCACTCACATCACCACTAGTTGCAGGCAATTTCTTTACCAAATCATCATGCACTCCGACACACGCACTCCACTTTCGTATTTTGCAATTATCTCTTTCTTCATTTCAATAGTCATTAGCACCTTTTTTCTTGAAGGGTTGGCACTAGAAGCTTTCTTGGGGCCCATGGTTACTTATTTTGCAGAAACAAGCACCAAAAACAGTGATAATATGGATAATATGGAATGTACCGAATGTATCCTTAGATGCGCGCACACTGGTTGGCTTGTAAACACTGGCACACACAATGCAGTTCAGGCCACACGTGGACACATCTCGTACGAATCGTATCGAATGTCGGGTTTTCCATCAAATGTTGAGGTGAAATTTTTGCGTTAAAATGCATCGAATGTCGGATTTATCGAATGTCGATGCCATCGAATGCCAGGGGTCCACTGTATTTGGGGCGCTGCGCAGGAAAACGTATATATACGTTTGGACTGTTTAAGGGTTAAGGAAGGAGCTTTAACAGTAGACCTGCTGAGGAGGATCCCCGAATGGGTTCAAAATATAAAGACCAGTTAATCTTCTAGTTTCTGTCTTCATGTGGGCTATTATTGAGTGTGCATCTATCCACACGCGCATGCACACACGCACGCACGCACACACACACACACATATATACACACACATTTATGCACACACATGCACACACACACACATACATTATTTTTAACACACTGGCCATTTCCCACCGAGGAAGGGTGACCCAGAAAAGAAACACTGTCACCATCATTCACGTTATTAGTCTTGCTAGAAACGTGCAGATATGACAGTTCAGATGTCTCTACAAACAGCAAATATCCCAAACCCATCCTTTAAAGTGCTGGCACTGTACCTCCCAACTCCAGGACTCAAGTCTGACTAACTGGTTTCCCTGAATCCCTTCACAAAATACTGCCCTGCTCATATTTCAACAGCTCATCATGTCTCATAACCATCTGTCTCCACTCACTCCTATCTAACATGCTCACGAATGCCTACTGTATGTCAATGCTCCTTGCAAAGAAAACCTGCTTTACTCCTTCCCACTCTTTCCTAGGATGACCCCTACCCCACCTTCCCTCCACTACTGATTTATACACCCTCCAAGTCATCCTATTTTCCTCCATTCTCTCTAAATGACCAAACCATCTCAACAACCCCTCCTCAGCCTTCTGGATAATACTTTTAGTAATTCTGCACCTCCTAATCTATAAACTATGAATTCTTCACATAATACACCACATATTTCCCTTAGACACGACATCTCCACTGCCTCCAGGCACCTCCTCACTGTAACATTCACAATCCATGCTTCACACCCATTTAAGAGTGTTGTTACCACTATACTCTCATTCATTCCCTTCTTTGCCTCCATGGATAATGTTCTTAGTCTCCACAGATACCTAAATGAACTACTCACCATTTTCCCCTTCACCAATTCTATGGTTTACCTTGTCTTTCATATACTCATCAGCTGACACGTCCACTCCCAATTATCTGAACACACTCACTTCTTCCATACTCCCTCCGTCCAATCTGATATCCAATTTTTCATCACTAACTTGTCTGATATCCTCATCACCTTACTCTTATCCATGTTTACTTTCAACTTCCTTTTGTTACATACCCTCCCAAACTCATCCAGTAACCTTTGCAGCTTCTCTTCAAAATCTCCCAAAAGCACAGTATCATTAGTAAAAAGTAACTATGACAACTCCCATTTTGTATTAGATTAAACATATTTAAATCCCACCCTTCTCCCCAACACCCTAGCATTTACTTTTTATATTATACATATGTTAACCTGTAAATGGTCCAAATGTATATACAGTGGACCCCCCGCCTTACGAACGCATTGCGTTGTTAAATCCGCCATATGAAGCATTTGAACGCAAAAATTTTGCCTCGCCTCACGATAAAAAACTTGCCTTACGTGATTCGTCCGGGACGCGTCCCACATGTGGCCTCAGTGCCAGTGTTTACAAGCCAGCCAGTGCGGTCACATCTATGCATACATTCAGTACATTTCACATTATCGCAGTGTTTTAGTGCTTGTAACTGCAAAATAAGTCACCATGGACCCCAAGAAAGCTTCTAGTGCCATCCCTGTGGTAAAAAGGGTGAGAATTAGCAAGGAATTGAAAAAAGAGATTAAGGAAATGTGTGCAAAGTGGGTTGAACTGCAAACCTTTATGCATGAAAATCACCCTGACACAGCTACTGCAAGCTGTGTTGGCAATCTGTACAATGACAATGTTATGGCCCATTTTAGGAAAGTCTTAAAGGAACGGGTGGTACAGAGCTCTATGGACAGATTTGTTGTGCAACAGAGGTCCAGTGACTCTCAAGCTGGTCCTAGTGGCATTAAAAGAAGAAAAGACGTAACCCCAGAAAAGGGCTTGCTACCTCAAGCCCTAATAAAAGGGGATTCCCCTTCTAAACAATAACTTCCACACTCTCCCCTCCTCCCATCCCATCAATCATCACCAGATCTTCAATAAAGGTAAGTGTCGTGTATTCTATTCTTAGTAGAGAAGTAATTGTGCATGTCTTCTTCAGTTTGTGTGTATTAAAATTAATATTTCATGTAGTAAAAAAATTTTTTTTTCATACTTTGGGGTGCCAGGAATGGATTAATTTGATTTCTATTATTTGTTATAGGAAAAATTAATTTGGCTAACTATAATTTCGGCTTACGATGAGCTCTCAGAAGTAGATTAATATCGTAAGGCGGGGGTCCACTCTATACGTTTTTACTACTACATGTACTGACCCGAATATTTTGAAAAATAAAAAAAAAATTTTTTTATAGAAATAAAGAGCACATTTTTCTAAGTGTTATAGGATAAAAAAAAATTAGGGTCAGTACTTACCCAGATATGAGGGTGTGAAGTTGGCACTTTGACGATCACCTGATGGCAACATGAAGTCCTGCCACTTGCAGAAGTGTTGATGATATACCTTTTTTTCTCGTTTTCACATTTATATAATTTTTATGTTCTGATAATTACAATTTATAGTAGTTCTTGTCATTTTATAACCAATCTTTGTTCTGACACTAATGTTAGGTACTGAAATTGTACTCACATTGTCACAAACACACTGACAAGTGGACATTTACACCTGCCTTGGTTATTTACTATTGTCTTGGAATATATACAAAGTATTTATAGGTCCCAGCAATGTTTTGGATACACGGGAGTATAGAAGAAGAAGGAAGATGGAAGAAGGAATAAGAAGGAAGAAGAAAGGAGGAGGAAGAAGAAGCAGAGATAAGATGAGATAAGGGATGACATTTGATAAGCAATGGTTTCAAGTTGTAAAAATTCAGATTCAGGAAGGATATAGGAAAGCACTGGTTTGGTAATAGAGTTGTGGATGAGTGGAACAAGCTCCCGAGTACAGTTATTGAGGCTAAAACGTTGTGTAGTTTTAAAAATAGGTTAGATAAATACATGAGTAGGTGTGGATGGGTGTGAGTTGGACCTGACTAGCTTGTGCTGCTGTGTCTGGTACAGTGCTCCATCCTTGCGTGGGGATGACCAGACTGGGTGGGTCATTGGTCTAATCCGGGGGGGGGGGGGCATGGACCTGCTCTGCATGGGTCAGTAGGCCTGTTGCAGTGTTCCTTCTTTCTTATGTTCTTATGTCTCTCTGTCTGAATGTCTCTCTTTCTGTCTCTCTGCTTGTCTCTCTCTGTCTCAGAGAGAGCCACTGTAAACCAACAGGCATTATTATGCATTATATCTACAGGCACAGTATAGGACTTTGGATTTTTTAGGTTATCCTAGGTAATTTACATTATGTATAATTGTATTTATGTGCACCTGTGAGACGAGATAAGTGGTCCCAGATTTTTTTAATATGGTGCACACCGAGTGTTAAGACCCAGTCTATGCTGCCAGGCATCTCAGGACAATCGTGCCAAATTTGGAGGCAGGAAAAATAAAACGTATATGTACATTTCGGGCATTAGCAGTAAAAACGTATATATACGTTTGGACCATTTACAGGTTAAAGAACCATGATGACATCATACACACACACACCCTTGTTTAACCCTTTCAGGGTCTGTGCTGTAGTTCTATGGCTTTGAGTTGTGGGTCCAAACCGTAGAACTATGCCAAAATTCTTAGTGGCCTCAAATTTAGCTCTAGAAGGCTAGTAGGCCTACATCTAAGAGAATGGGTCTGGGTGGTCAGTGCGCACACTATAGAAAAAATCTGGATGCCCGCATGGCATTGTGGGAATGCCGCCAAAGTGGCTTTGCTCACCATGCCTGGTGGCAAGGAAGCTCTCACTCCCCAGGCGAATTCTGACTCTCCTCTTCGCAACTTATAGTTCTATGACTGATAGAAGTGGATCTGAAAAGAAATTCTATGGTTCTGAACCATATGGTACATTGTACCATATGGTACAATGGTACCATATCATACAGTGGTATCATATGGTACAATGGCACATGATGCAATGTATAATATGGTACACAAATAACCCGCACATAAAAGAGAGAAGCTTACGACGACGTTTCGGTCCGACTTGGACCATTGACAAAGTCACACTGGTCAATGGTCCAAGTCGGACCGAAACGTCGTCGTAAGCTTCTCTCTTTTATGTGCAGGTTATTTGTGTATCGTTCCAGTCACGGTATTGTGCCTTTTTGTTATTTATAATATGGTACACTGTACCATGTGGTACATTGTACCATATGGTACAAGGTACAAGACCCTAATGGAAATATGTCTGTCTGACTTTTTTTTGGTTATTCTAGGTCTCCAAACATATGCTGCTATGTATGATAATCTATGTAACTTTATTTGTGTATGCCTAAATAAATTTACTTACGATGCCACATGTGCTTGAGTAAGTTTATTCAGGTGTACACAAATACAGTTACATAGATTATCATACATAGCAGCAAAAAAAGTCAGGGTGACTTATTTCCATAGAGATCCCTGTATCTGTACCATATGGTGCCCTGTACAATATGCTACCCTGCACCATATGGTACCCTGTACCACATGGCCAGTAGGAGGTGTTGGTGCTACGAGGCACCAGCTGAGTGAGTGGGGACACAAGCCCCCTGACTCGGTAGTTTCCAAGACAAAGCGCTGCATCATCCACCTCAAGCAACATGTCCAGTGGCTGTACATATGTAAAAATATTTAACAGAACATTACTAATATACAACATTTTTGCATTTTTTGTTGTAAACAATTATTGTCAATGAAACAATGATGAAAATATTAGTGCGGTTATTGTGTTGAATACAACAGTACCATATGGTACCATTTCACCATTTGGTGCCATTGTACCATATGGTGCCATTGTACCCTATGGTATCATTGCAGCCTATGGTACCATTATACCATATGGTACTATATGGTACCATTGTACTTAACACAACTGCACTAATATTTTCAAAATTATTTTGTTTACAATAAACTTGTAAGCAAGTTTTGTAAGCAATATAATGATAAACAAATTAGTGCAATTATTGTGTTGAATACAATGAGTGTACATTTATACATTATATTGGTCTCACAGGCCACAAAAGTTACGGGAAAAAATATTAGAAAAGAAAAAAGTAACTAAAACCTAAAATAAAATAATGCGACTTTATGGAAGCCGCAGATGTTGCCACCACCAGGTCACTGAGGGTCGACTTCATGCCTCTATATCTCGGTAACTACTGATTGAATTTTTTTTTATTACCTACAGACAATTATTATGTTTAATTCTGTAAGAATTTTTTTTTTTTTTTCAAAAATTCCTGGACCCTGGTGCACCCTTTGAGATTTGGCCTCTGGACCCTGAAAGGGTTAAGGCCTACTTTTACTGGAAAGTAACCTGTAACCTTCCTTCTCTCTTTTATACCCTAACCTGAGCCTCACTATCCACATAAAAACTCTACAGCACCTATAACATACAGTTGGACCATCTGCCATACTGCTTCCCTATCTACTCCATCATATGCCTCTTCTTAATCCATAAAAGCAACGAAATCTGTACCTTTATCGAAATATGTACTGTTCACTTATATGCTTCAATTTAAATACTTGGTCTACACTTCCCCTACCCTTTCTAAAGCCTCCTTGTTCATCTATGATGAACAAGGAGGCTTGTTGCTTTAACTATGACCATTTCAATAATTATTCTTATACAGATCAGTCACTTTGATTTTTTTTTTTTGCAATATCTTTTCTCCCTTATTTGTTGTAACCATGGTGACATATGACCATGTATGTGATTGCCTAGTTGTGTTTACAGGGATCTCTATCTTACCCTTAATTCTTTCAATAATAACCCTACTCAATAGGCTTATTCCCCTATAATTTTTACACTCTCTTTTGTCCCTTTTACCTTTATACAAAGGAACTGCACTCTCACTCCCAATCCCTAGGTACCTTCCCTCTTTAATACATTTTACTGAAGAAAAATACCAACCACTCCACCTGCTTTTAATGTTTGTGTCATGATTCCTTCAATCCCAACTGCTTTACTCCCTTTTATACCTCCCCTATGCCCCCCCCACACTCACATCTGGCTCATCACTCCTGAAAGATGTTATACCTCTTTGGTCAATGCAAGAAACCAATGCCTGCCTTTATACTTTGGCATTTAACTGTTCCTCAAAATATTCCTGCCATCCTCCCAATCACTCCATTCTGTTTTTAACAGTCAACTCCATTTCTTCCCTAAACTTTTTCAACCTATTAATCTCACTCCAAAACTTTTTCATATTCTCAGCAAAATTAGTTGACGGCATCTAACCTACTCTATCATTTGCTCTCCTTTGACACTCTCTCACCACTCTCTTTTACTCTCCATATACTCTACCCTCCTTATATCACTTCTTCTTTGTAAAAACTTCTCATATGCAAACTTTTCCTCCCATATTACCCCCCTTTACCTCATCATTCCACCAATCACTCCTCTTTCTGCCTGCACCCACCCTCCTATATCCACAAACTTCTGTCCCACATTCTGATACTGTGAGGGAAAAGTTCAACAGATAGGAGTAGCGAGCGAGTATATGGTAACGATAGTTTGACTGCCGGCTGCTTGTTAAGGTAGGGTCAGTCTAGCTCCTGCTATCCCCTCCCCCCCCTTTCTCCCCACCCAAAAAGGTGAAGTGTGGGGCTCTGGCCAAACAGTAATCACTCGACTCACAGCTCCCAGCACAACTGTAAGTAAAAGCCTGCTCCTATTCTAGTGGATATTGGTTGAAAGCTTCACTTTTGACCAATAATAAACTTAGTCCTTTCAGTTTTAAGCTCCACATGAGACTTTTAAGATAATCACCACCTTTTTTAAGTATCTTACATTTAACATGGAGAGTGATTTCTTAAGCAGTGGGTAACCTGTCTCTCTTTCCAACTTGGAATGACAGATCGGGTCACCTGCCAACCAACGAGAAGTGTTAAAGGAGACGGACTGATGTCCCGAGACGTCACTTTATAATCTACCTACCTGATTAATTGTACAGGACACTACCCCTCATCTTTGTAGTGCTAAAGAACCTACGTTCCTGTCATCGGGACTGACTATTCAAGGCTATAGACTCTGTGAAGAACTAGTCGTTGGGTTGTCACTAAACACCTGTGACCCCCCCCCCCACATCATCAGCAACTGCTACAATTTCTACAAGACGGTGTCAACCTCAACCAGACACCCCAGTATAACCGTATATTTTAGCGTTGAATTCAAATTTCATTTTTCCATTTCATTTTTCATTTTTCTTTAAAGTAGGATACACGTTTATTTTTCAATGTTTTATCTTTGCATTACTAAATAATAAAGTGTTTATCTTTGTGAATTATTTCTTTTTCTATTCATTAATTTTCCTGAGGAGGAGCCAGCCTTGGTAATACTGTCTGAAGTTGTTACAGGGCTGAGTAAGCCTTCACAGATACTGCATTTTAAAACTGCCCCACCCCTCTTCAACTCTTGCACTACCTATACTCTCACTAGCCCACCTTTCTCCCAATAGACACTTACATCTCACCCTAACTTCTTCCTCAGTTATAAACTTTCACCTCTCTCTTACTCGCTGATGCCATTTTCCTTCTGCCCTAACCACCTTTTACTCTAACTTTAGCTACAACTAAATGATCTGATATATCTGTTGGACCTCAATAAACATGTACATCCTGAAGTCTAACCATCAGCGTTTTATCTACCATGTCAGAATGTCTTATATCATATCTTGTTTACTTATTTAACCTTTTTTTCTTAAAATATGTATTACTTATTACCAAACCTCTTTCAATACATAGTTAATTAAAGGCCCCGTTTCCATTTTTCATTTATCCCTGGCACCCCAAACTTACCTACTGCACAAATAACCTGCACATAAAAGAGAGAAGCTTACGACGACGTTTCGGCCCGACTTGGATATCGTTGTGTATCGTTCCAGTCACGGTATTGTGCCTTTGTTACTTACCTACTACACCCTCCACAACAGTTTTACCCACTTTAGCATTTAGATCCCCTACCACAAGTACTTTCGCATTTGGTTCAAAACTCCCCAAGAACTCGCTCAACATTTCCAAAAATCTCTTCTCTCTTTCTCTTTACACTTATCTCTTCTCCAGTTCATAAACACTTACTATAACCCACTTTTCACATCCAACCCTTATTTTACTCCCACATAATCCTTTAATTTATACATTTATATTCCCTCTTTTCCTGCCATAACTGATCCTTCAACATTACTGCTAACTCTTCCTTAGGTCTATCAGAAATCCCCCCTGACCTTGATGTTATGAATGAAAAGAAGCTGGATGTCCTGGCTCTAAGTGAAACTAAGCTGAAGGGGGTAAGAGAGTCTCGGTGGGGAGAAACAAATGGGATTAGGTCAGGAGTCTCTAATAAAGTTAGAGCTAAGGAAGTAGCAATAATGTTGAAAGATAATTTATGACAGGGGAAAAAAAGAATATAAATGTATAAATTCAAGGACTATGTGGAGTAAAATAAAGGTCAGATGTAAAAAGTGGGTTATAGTAAGTGTTTATGCACCTGGAGAAGAAAGAATTGTAAAGGAGAGAGAGAGAGAGATGAACTCATTCCACCTCTAAACTGACAGGATGGGACTACCTTTACTAGTAGTCAAGAGAAAGCGGACCTCTTTGCGTAACACTTTGCTACCAAAATGCAAGTTCCTGATCCAGCAAGGGACCTTCCTTGGCTAGCTGCAAGAACTGTCAAAACTGTCAATGGTGACAATAAGGCAGGAGGTGCATTTCCTTTTTAAATCACTGACCAAGAAAAGGCTGTGGGCCCAGACAAGCTGAGCGTAAGATTACTGAGATGTGCAGACCAGCTAGCAGCACCTCTAATTTGCATCTTTCAGCACTGCCTAGTACAGTGTAAATGGCCTTCTCTGTGGAAAGAGGCAAATCTAGTCCTTGTTCACAAAAAGAAGAGCAGAACAGAAAGCATCTACAGACCAGTGTCACTGCTCTCAATCACTGGCAAGATCCTGGAGACAATCTCAAGACAAATGACAAAGATTTTTAACTACCACTCACTACTTTGAGACCATCAATATGGCTTCAGGAAAGGTTACTCTGCTGCTGATCTGTTGTTAAACATCTCTACTAAGTGGCACCAGTCACTGGATGAATCCAAAGTCAGCTATGTGGTAGCACTGGACATTGCTGGTGCTTTCGATCGGGTGTGGCACCAGGGCCTCTTAGCAAAACTGCAAGCTCTGGGATTTGCAGGCTCTATGCTATGTCTCCTCAGTGATTACCTTCATGGTAGATCTTTAAGGGTAGTTCTTAATGAAATGGTATCAGCAAGACATCCTAGTGGGGCAAGTGTTCCACAAGGAAGCGTGCTGGGACCATTGTTATGGAATGTCTACTTCAATGACCTTCTTCATCTCATCCCAGAATCCCATGCATATGCAGACGACTGTACAATGACAGTCACTTATCCAAGAGAAGAAATGCCAGCTGCTCTAAGCTACATCAATCACCAGCTAAGAGCTATATTAGCTTGGGGAAATAGAGGGCAAGTAACATTTGCACCTGAGAAAACACAAATGACAATGAGATCTAGGCACCATGATGGTAATGCCGGTGCAGTAGTAAGGATGAATGGGAGGGTGTTGGCACCTGGGAGGAAAGTTGATATCCTTGGGGTGAACTTTGACTCCAAACTGACCATGAAGAACCACATTGTAAATCTTGCAAATAAGGCAGCCAGGAAACTTACAGAACTTCACTTTATCTAGCAGCTACTTGACAGTAGGGGTTGCAAGATTCTGTATGACGCACAAGTACGCTCGCACCTTGAGTATGCTCCACTTTCTTGGTTTGCTTGCCCCCCTTCTCATCTGCGACTGCTTGACAGAGTAGAGAACAGAGCAAGACGTCTCATCTCTCGCCTGGACCCATCCTGGATAGATCTGTCATTTCAGCAGAGCCTTCAACACAGGAGGGATGTGGGTGGCCTTACTGTTATGTACAAGGCCAATATTGTCAAAGTACCACACTTGGATCCACCTCGAGGACAGCGTGAAACAAGCTTTTATGCCACAAGACGGGCAGAAAGCAGCAACTTCACTCTGGCTGTATCCTTCTCCAGAACAACACTCCATCTGAGATCATATATACCCAGGATGACTCGAGTATGGAACACATTTGTACAACATAATGATGTCAACGAGATAAAGTCAGTTGATCAAATGAAAATGCTGGCCCACAGATGGCCCCAACTTCATCCTGTTCCCTACTTTTTTTTTTATTATCACACTGGCCGATTCCCACCAAGGCAGGGTGGCCCGAAAAAGAAAAACTTTCACCATCATTCACTCCATCACTGTCTTGCCAGAAGGGTGCTTTACACTACAGTTTTTAAACTGCAACATTAACACCCCTCCTTCAGAGTGCAGGCACTGTACTTCCCATCTCCAGGACTCAAGTCCGGCCTGCCGGTTTCCCTGAACCCCTTCATAAATGTTACTTTGCTCACACTCCAACAGCACGTCAAGTATTAAAAACCATTTGTCTCCATTCACTCCTATCAAACACGCTCACGCATGCCTGCTGGAAGTCCAAGCCCCTCGCACACAAAACCTGCTTTACCCCCTCCCTCCAACCTTTCCTAGGCCGACCCCTACCCCGCCTTCCTTCCACTACAGACTGATACACTCTTGAAGTTATTCTGTTTCGCTCCATTCTCTCCACATGTCCGAACCACCTCAACAACCCTTCCTCAGCCCTCTGGACAACAGTTTTGGTAATCCCGCACCTCCTCCTAACTTCCAAACTACGAATTCTCTGCATTATATTCACACCACACATTGCTCTCAGACATGACATCTCCACTGCCTCCAGCCTTCTCCTCGCTGCAACATTCATCACCCATGCTTCACACCCATATAAGAGCGTTGGTAAAACTATACTCTCATACATTCCCCTCTTTGCCTCCAAGGACAAAGTTCTTTGTCTCCACAGACTCCTAAGTGCACCACTCACCCTTTTCCCCTCATCAATTCTATGATTCACCTCATCTTTCATAGACCCATCCGCTGACACGTCCACTCCCAAATATCTGAATACATTCACCTCCTCCATACTCTCTCCCTCCAATCTGATATCCAATCTTTCATCACCTAATGTTTTTATCCTCATAACCTTACTCTTTCCTGTATTCACTTTCAATTTTCTTCTTTTGCACACCCTACCAAATTCATCCACCAATCTCTGCAACTTCTCTTCAGAATCTCCCAAGAGCACAGTGTCATCAGCAAAGAGCAACTGTGACAACTCCCACTTTATGTGTGATTCTTTATCTTTTAACTCCACGCCTCTTGCCAAGACCCTCGCATTTACTTCTCTTACAACCCCATCTATAAATATATTAAACAACCACGGTGACATCACACAATCTTGTCTAAGGCCTACTTTTACTGGGAAATAATTTCCCTCTTTCCTACATACTCTAACTTGAGCCTCACTATCCTCGTAAAAACTCTTCACTGCTTTCAGTAACCTACCTCCTACACCATACACCTGCAACATCTGCCACATTGCCCCCCTATCCACCCTGTCATACGCCTTTTCCAAATCCATAAATGCCACAAAGACCTCTTTAGCCTTATCTAAATACTGTTCACTTATATGTTTCACTGTAAACACCTGGTCCACACACCCCCTACCTTTCCTAAAGCCTCCTTGTTCATCTGCTATCCTATTTTCCGTCTTACTCTTAATTCTTTCAATAATAACTCTACCATACACTTTGCCAGGTATACTCAACAGACTTCTCCCCCTATAATTTTTGCACTCTCTTTTATCCCCTTTGCCTTTATACAAAGGAACTATGCATGCTCTCTGCCAATCCCTAGGTACCTTACCCTCTTCCATACATTTATTAAATAATTGCACCAACCACTCCAAAACTATATCCCCACCTGCTTTTAACATTTCTATCTTTATCCCATCAATCCCGGCTGCCTTACCCCCTTTCATTTTACCTACTGCCTCACGAACTTCCCCCACACTCACAACTGGCTCTTCCTCACTCCTACAAGATGTTATTCCTCCTTGCCCTATACACGAAATCACAACTTCCCTATCTTCATCAACATTTAACAATTCCTCAAAATATTCCCTCCATCTTCCCAATACCTCTAACTCTCCATTTAATAACTCTCCTCTCCTATTTTTAACTGACAAATCCATTTGTTCTCTAGGCTTTCTTAACTTGTTAATCTCACTCCAAAACTTTTTCTTATTTTCAACAAAATTTGTTGATAACATCTCACCCACTCTCTCATTTGCTCTCTTTTTACATTGTTTCACCACTCTCTTAACCTCTCTCTTTTTCTCCATATACTCTTCCCTCCTTTCATCACTTCTACTTTGTAAAAACTCCTCATATGCTAACTTTTTCTCCCTTACTACTCTCTTCACATCATCATTCCACCAATCGCTCCTCTTCCCTCCCGCACCCACTTTCCTGTAACCACAAACTTCTGCTGAACACTCTAACACTACATTTTTAAACCTACCCCATACCTCTTCGACCCCATTGCCTATGCTCTCATTAGCCCATCTATCCTCCAATAGCTGTTTATATCTTACCCTAACTGCCTCCTCTTTTAGTTTATAAACCTTCACCTCTACTTGTATGTCTCATAATAATAAAAATGCTTTCATATGAGCTGATGTAGGTAACAGCTCATAGCTTGTCAATAAAACTAGGGATCCTTAACCTAATCTTGTCAAACCCTGTGTAAAAAAAAAAAAAAAAAGATGGAGATGTTGATGTTAAGTGAGAGCTTAGGGAATTTTGAGCCAAGTGAGAGAGTAACTGTGGTAGGGGACATGTATGCTAAAGTGGGAGAAACAATTGTAGAGGACATGGTAGGTAAGTCTGGAGTGCCAGGGGTAAATGATAATGGGGAGCCTTTAACTGAACAATGTATAGAAAGAGGTTTGGTAATAAGTACATAATACATATTTTAAGAAAAAGAGAATAAGTATACAAGATATGATATATGGCATAATGACAGTAGTTTGTCAGACTGCATTGGTGGATAAAAGGTTGATGGGCCGACTTCAGGATGTGCATGGTTATTAAGGGGCAACAGATATATTAGATCATTATTTAGTTGTAGCTATAGCTAGAGTAAGAGGTAGATGGGGCAAAAGGAAAATGGCAAATGCAAGCAAGAGAGAGCTGAAAGTTTATAAACTAAGAAAGGAGGAGGTTAGGGTAAGATATAAGCAGCTATTGAAAGAAAGGTGGGCTAGTGAGAGTGTAAGTAGTGCAGGGGTTGAAGAGGGGTGGGATAGTTTTAAAAATGCAGAGCATTTTGGGCAAATTTTTTGCCCAGGATGCAACTCACATCAGTTCACTACTGCTAGGTGAACATGGACAGCAGGTGTCTTAAGGAAACACATCCTAATGTTTCCATTCATTGTGGGGATCGACCACTAGACCTTAGTGTGTGAGCCGAGTGTGCTAGCAATTGAGCTACGGGACACAATTTTGTGGATATAGGAGGGTGAATGTTGGAGGAAAGAGGAGTCATTGATGAAATGATGAGGTAAAGGGTGTGATAAGGGAGACAAAGTGATATAAGAACAGTGGAGTACATGGAAAGCAAAACAGAGGTGAAGAGAGTGGTGAGGGAGTGCAAAAGGAGAACAAATGATAGAGTGGGTGAGGTGCTGTCAACAAATTTTGCTGAGATTAAGAAAAACTTTTGGAGATAAGATAAGGTTAAGAAAGCCTAGGGAACAACTGGACTTGACAGCTAAAAACAGAATAGGGGAGTCATTAGATGGGGAGTTAGAAGTAGTATTGGGAAGATGATGGGAATATTTTGTTACTGTTAGATGTTGATGAAGAGAGGGAAGCAGTGATTTCAGGGGGAGTTAACAGTTTTACCTTAACTTCTTTATTTTTCGCTCGATTTCTTTCATTTTTTTTTTTTGTACGCAAAGAAGCCCCTTTCCATTTTAATGTAACTTATTTTCAATAAGATAGCTCAAAAAACAACTGAGAAAAAAATTATTTACTAATAATCATACATATTGCAAGGTACTGTTGAAGTGGGACTTGGAGAAGCTGTTTTGGCATTATCTACGCATAAAACAATGCTAAACTGTATTTATCTGGGTTAACTTTACTGTAATTTATCCTATCTTCATTCTTAAAAAAAATAAAGTTTGTATGGTTTTGACATTCAGCCAAATATCTGACTTTTGTCCTCACAAAAATAAAAAACAAATTATGATCTCAAAATAATAATCTGCAGTTTGTAAAACAATCTTTCCTTTATGTGTGTGAATTTCATTGCATTCCTATTATTATTAATGACAGTAAGGCAATATATATGTGAATAACATACTTCCGAGATAATCCGCGAAACAGCCGGACCACCGATTTTTTTTTCCAAGAAAATAACATATTTCTCAGTTTTATACTGCATTACGAGTGTATATCATAGTTACCCCTATCTGTTTTCTTTAATATAAGGACCTTGGGGGTTATAGGAGGAGAATGGAAGCCCATCCATAGCTCAGGAATATTATATTCCAGAGGGAGTGCTCGAAGAATATGCCATATATTATTCATTCTGGCGTATTTACCATATTTCTTTGTTATTTATATTGTTTATTATGTCATATTAGATTAATTGTGATAGATAAATAAGCCGTAGAAGCAATAATAGCATTATATTGAAGCATATTCCCCGGCTATCCCGAGACAGGAATTTCTGCTGACGTAAGCAAGATGTTCCTAGAAGGTTCCTGATTGGCTGTAAGTCTATGTATAAGTCCCACCCACTTTCTTATGATGCCAAATTGTCAATTATTATATTAGAAAGAATAATACAATACACGAAAAAAAATCGGAAAAAAAAAAACATGAAAATTGACGACAGGTGAGCAGACCTGCCGCTGGTAGTGATGTCACCCTAGGTGTTTTAAATGACTATAATTCCTTGTAGGAATGTCATAGAGCAATGATTCTTGTATCAGTGTGTTGCCAGAGAGTTAAGCTATTTTTCTATATGATTAAGTCAATTTGTGAATTTTTTTGAATATTTTTTTTCATTCGTGCTGGGAAAGCGCTTACTCCGCCTTCATGCACTGGCTAGGGAGGTATAACAGTTCCTAGGAGGGAAGAGGAGTCAGACGTGAGTGTGGGGGAGATGTGTTAGGCATCAGGTAGAATGAAAGGGGATAAAGCAGCTGAAACTGATGGGAAATGTTAAAAGCAGGTGGGGATATTATTTTGGAGTGGTTGGTACTTTTGTTCAAAAATGTATGAAACGGGGAGAAGGTACCTAGGGACTGACAGAGATCATGCATAGCTCCTTTATATAAAAGGAAGGGGAGGAAACAGTTTAGAAATTATAGGGGAACAAGCCTAGTGAGTATACCTAGTAAAGTGTAGAGGTAAGACGGAGAGCCAGATTGCAGATAAACAAGGAAGCTTTAGAATGCATAAGGGATGTGTAGACCAAGCGTTTACAGCGAAGCATGTAAGTGAACAATATTTAGATAAAGGTAGGGAATGTTTTGTTGCTTTTATGGATTTAGAAAAGGCATATGATAGAGTGGTTAGGGAAGCAATGTGGCAGATGTTGCAAGTGTATGGAATAGGTGGTAAGTTATTAAATGCTGTGAATTTTTTTTGAGGATAGTGAGGCTCAGCTTAGGGTGTGTAGGAGAGAGGGATATTACTTTCCAGTAAAATTAGGTCTTAAACAAAGATGTCACTATGGTTGTTTAACATATTTAAAGATGGGGTTGTAAAAGAAGTAAATGCTAAGGTATTGGGGAGAGGAGCGCGATTAAAAAATGCAGATTCAAATGCAAAATATGAGTTGACACAGTTACTTTCTGCAGATGATATTGTGCATTTGGGAGATTCTGAAGAGAAGTTGCAAAGGTTAGTGGATGAGTTTGAGAGGGTGTGTAAAGGAAGAAAGTTGAAAGTGAACATGGATAAGAGTAAGGTGATGAAGGTATCAAATAATTCAGATAAAGAAAAATTGGATATCACATTGAAGAGCGTATTGAAGAAGTGAACGTTTTTAGGTATTTAGGAGTTGACTTGTCAGTGGATGGGTTTATGAAGGATGAGGTAAAGTATAGAACTGATGAAGGAAAAAAGGTGAGTGGTGCGTTGAGGTATCTGTGGAGACAAAGAACGTTATCCATGGAGGGAAAGAAGGGAATGTATGAGAGTAGAGTGGTACCAACACTCTTATATGGGTGTGAAACATGGGTTGTAAATGCTGCAGCAAGGAGGAAGCTGGAGGCAGTGGAGATGTCATGTCTAAGGGCAACGTGTGGTGTAAATATTATGCAGTGAATTCGTAGTGTGGAAATTAGGAAGAGGTGTGGAGTTACTAAAAGTAATAGAGGGCTGAAGAGGGGGGTGTTGAGGTGGTTTGGTCATTTAGAGAGAATGGAACAAAGCAGAATGACTTGTAGAGTGTATAAATTTATTGGGGAAGGGAGGGAGGGAGTAAAGGAGGTTTTGTGGGCTAGGGGCTTGGACTTCCAGCAAGTGTGCATGAGCATGTTAGATAGAAGTGAATGGAGACAAATGGTTTTTGGGACCTGACGAGCTGTTGGAGTGTGAGCAGGGTAATATTTTGTGAAGGGATTCAGGGGAACCAGTTAGCCGGACTTGAGTCCTGGAAATGGAAAGTACAATGCCTGTACTATAAATGAGGGGTTTAGGATAACGACAGTTAGGAGGGACGTCTAAACTGTCATATCTGAGCGCCTCTGCAAAGACAATGATGATGGTCAGAGTGTTAAATGATGAAAGTATTTTGTTTCCTTTTGAGTTTTTCTTTCTTTTTGGGTCACCCTGCCTTGGTAGGAAATGGCCAAAGTGTTATTTATATATATATATATATATATATATATATATATATATATATATATATATATATATATATATATATATATATATATATTTATTTATTTTTAAAAAGTCGGCCATCTCCCACCGAGGCAGGGTGACCCAAAAAGAAAGAAAATCCCCAAAAAGAAAATACTTTCATCATCATTCAACACTTTCACCTCACTCACACATAATCACTGTTTTTGCAGAGGTGCTCAGAACACAACAGTTTAGAAGCATATACCTATAAAGATACACAACATATCCCTCCAAAGTGCTAATATCCCAAAACCCCTCCTTTAGAGTGTGGGCATTGTACTTCCCATTTCCAGGACTCAAATCTGGCTATATAAAAATAACCGGTTTCCCTGAATCCCTTCACTAAATATTACCCTGCGCTTACACTCCAACAGATCGTCAGGTCCCAAATACCATTCGCCTCCATTTACTCCTATCGAACACGCTCATGCACGCCTGCTGGAAGTCCAAGTCCCTCACCCACAAAACCTCCCTTACCCCTTCCTTCCAACCTTTTCGAGGACGACCCCTACCCCGCCTTCCGTCTCCTACAGATTTAAATGCTCTCCATGTCATTCTACTTTGATCCATTCTCTCTAAATGACCAAACCACCTCAACAACCCCTCTTCAGCCCTCTGACTAATACTTTTATTAACTCCACACCTCCTAATTTCCACACTCCAAATTTTCTGCATAATATTTACACCACACATTGCCCTTAGACAGGACATCTCCACTGCCTCCAACCGCCTCCTCGCTGCTGCATTCACAACCCAAGCTTCACACCCATATAAGAGTGTTTGTACTACTATACTTTCATACATTCCCTTCTTTTCCTCCATAGATAACGTTTTTTGACTCCACATATACCTCAATGCACCACTCACCTTTTTTCCCTCATCAATTCTATGATTAACCTCATCCTAACAGACTCTGCGGCAGCAGCGGCAGCAGCAACCTCCAAGCTCCGTACTTTTCTCCAACTATCAGAGCCACCAATGCTCCTATGATGACCTAGTTACAAGCAAAACTGCACTACCCAACGTAGCACCCAGAATGACCAAAGATTGCCAACAGTGAAACCTACAAATCGAAAATATTAGAGATCAAAGGAAGACTGCCCACAAACCGAAAGCAACACCCCGCTGCCAGCCAAACAACGTAACCCTAAGCTTTGTATAACTACAACTTCTTCTTAACTACAACAATTCCTGTAGTATTATGAGGCGCAATCTAAGAGGAAACAGCACCAAGGCCAGCAAGAAAACACCGAAAAATCAACTATTCAACAAGTGTAGCCATGAGGACGCCGGCCCAGCAACCACCCCTCTCACCACACCACAACAATAACAACAAACATGGCTGCCACCAGCCCATCCTCCCCTCTCTTCCCCGGATTCAACCTACCAAGTAGTCTCTCAGGTATGACCAACGATCCAGATACCCTAAAGACATGCATCTCCACCTTAGTTATTGAAAATATGAATCTTCGAGAGACACTAACAAAACAAGACACCAGGATGACACAACTCGAGAACAAAATCCTCAGTCTTGAACAAAAGTTATCAACACCAGGAATGACTAACTGTGACAAGACCATCCAAACAGTCATAGATAGCCATACCCAACAAATAATATCTCTTAATACAAAGGTTGAAGAAGCAGTAAAAGAATGGAAGAACAACTTAGATAACCAGTTCAGTGACTACTTTGCTCTCCAAGAAGATAAAACCGAGCAAGATAAACTATCGGACGCAGTAATAGTTAACAGTCCACTTTTTCCCAGTGATATGAACCAAACAAACAGTAAAGAAATTACTCTCCAGATCATAAAGGACCAAACAAGTGTTATTGTACCAGAGTCAGAAATAAAAGAAGACAGGTTACTAGGATCCCATGGTAGAAAAAGTGTTATGCTTAGATTCCACTCACATGACAGGAAAAAAGACTTAATTATTGCATTTATTAAAGTAAAGAAAGAGGTATACATAAACGAGTGTCTTACCAAAAAATATCAGAACCTCCTGTATAGAGTCAGAAAACTTTAAGCGGGAGAATAATGACACAATACACCAATGCTTCACACGGGATGGGAAAATTCTAGTTAGGAAAACAAATGTAGGTCAACTGTACACAATCACGAATGAGAATGATCTATCACGATTTCTCAGGGATACTGATCTTACAGAGAATAACTAAATGTCCAACCTAAAAGCCTACGTCATGTAGTGTATGTTTTGCTCCATTATTGTTCAAATCTCGTAGTACAATCTCTTAGTAATTAAATAATCAACTACCTCATTTTGTGATTTTACTAGTAAGCATAAGTCACCTTATCTAATTTCCAAGTTTGTATATTCAACTCCAACCTTTATATTTTCCTTTGTACCTGTGTACTTGTGTGCCTCTATACCTGTCTACCATCTTACTATCATATTATAACCAAGACATTGCCATTGTTATTTTTTACTTATTATTCTTTTGGTACTTTAATTTGTGAATTTTATTTTGTCAATTTAAATCTAGTTATACTCTTGATCTTGTCAACAACCTATACCAGACCCTAGTGCAATTGCAAGTACCATTTCAATTTGTATTTTTATATAATAAGTTTATATTATAAGTCCTACTCTAAGATTGTTTTCATATCTTAGTGACTATATTGTGTGTGCAATTAGTGTATATTTCAATTATATTATTGTTCAAGGCCCTTAACTATCTTTTGCTAACTAGTACCAACTACCTCATATATTTTTTTTTCTACTTTTTTGCTACCTTAACTTGTATATTTTATCTTGTCAATTTAAATCTAGTTATACTCTAATTCTTGTAAACAACTTATATAACACCTTAGTGCAATTACAACTGAGAGTCTTGTGCCTTTTTCATATCATTAGATTAAACTCAGTTGTACTATAGCTCATTCTAGCTCAATACATAGTCAATACCAAATTCATTATATTAGACCATAGTGTAATTACTAGTGAGAGTCTGGTGCTATTTTTAATTTGTATTTTTATATCATTAGATTAAACTCAGTTGTACTATAGCTCATTCTAGCTCAATACATAGTCAATACCAAATTCATTATATTAGACCATAGTGCAATTACAAGTGAGAGTCTTGTGCTATTTTTAATTTGTATTTTTATATTATTAGTTTATACCTAGTTGTACTTTAGCTCATTCCAGCACAACACATAGACAACACCAACTCCATTATGTGTATTAGTGACTATACTCTACATGACCAAAATGCTATAGCTATACACTTGTCCAAACTTCCCACCACTACAGATATCAGTACTAAAACTCAAGATATAAATAACCATAATTTAAACCTAGAAGATGATTGATCACGTTGACCCTGATCTAAACCTCCATAATCTGACACACAATCAAAACCTATTGGAAAGTAACTGCCTTTACTACACAGCATCACAAGCCAGCACTATCCTAAACAATGCTAAAAGTCTATCAGTACTTAACTACAACATTAGGTCCTTAAGCAAACACTATGATGACCTCCTGGCACTCCTTGAATCACTCAAGACACCCTTCTCCTCCTGCATTATTCTTACTGAGACCTGGCTTAAGCAGTACAAAATAGATATCTACCCTCTACCAGGATACGCAGCAATCCACAACTGCAGACCAAACCAAGTTGGGGGTGGTATTGCAATCTATTACTCTAACCAATTATCTTGTATTAGCACCACTTGCTTTAGTGATGAATATGGAGAATACATTTTTGCTAATTTTACTGTAAAAAACCTTAAGACGCCTATAACAATCGGTGCCATTTACCGGATACCCCACACAAACATCCCAAATTTCAGTGAGAAATTAAAGGCACTAATAACAAACAGACAAATGAATAAGCACCACCTTCTCTTAGCTGGAGACTTCAACATCAACCTTGGCCTACTAGATGATCAGCCTGTAACTGATTTCATCAACAATATGAACAACACACTTCTCATACCAACAATAACTAAACCAACCAGGCTCACTGAAACAAGTGCAACCATAATAGACCACATATGGACCAATATACTAGCCCCCCTTAAATCAGGGATAATCACAGATAGCACTACAGACCACTACCCTACCTTCCTCTTGACAAACATTAGTAAACCACCACTTGAATACAACAAAGTTTCATTTAGACTCCATGATGAGGCCTCAATAAGGAAGTTCACAGCTGACCTAGAGACTGCTGACTGGCCTACAGAATTCTCCAAGGCCAATGGTATTGATGACTGGACAGACATTTTTCTTAACAAATTACTTAGACTATACAACAAACATTGTCCTATAAAAACGAAACAGATCACAAACAAACGGCTTGGTTGCCCATGGCTAACCAGCACCATTCTGAAATCCATTAATAAGAAACACCAATATGAAAAGCAATATAGATAGGGCTTAATACACACAGACATTCTTAAACACTATTCATCAGTCCTCACCAAAGTAATAAAGAAAGCCAAACAACTATACTACTCCAGTAGATTCACTGAAATAAAGTTGGTAGAATTACCGACAATATGTAAAGTAAAAGGAGTGCATAATGTGACAAAACGTTTCGCTCTCCAGGAGCTTTATCAAGCTCCTGGAGAGCGAAACGTTGCCACAATAAATGTCACATTAGTTGCACTTGTGTCCTTTTACTTTACATAGATTCACTGACACAAGAGGAGATATAAAAAAGACCTGGAAAACACTCTCAGATTCTAGGGACCCACAAACTGAAAAAAAAACAAGAATATTGCCCCAACTAAACCTAATGAAACACCACTGCATCCCACTGACACAGCTAACAAGATAAACGACTTCTCAACCATAGGTTCTAATCTCGCCAATAAAATCCCACGTACCAATGCCCATGCCGGGGACTACCTAGATGGGAATTTCCCAAATTCCTTCTATCTTGCTCCAACTGAGCCCATGGAAGTCACCGAGATTATAAAGTCACTTAAAAATAACTCAGGGAATCTGTCTCATGTCCCACCATTATTGTACAAGAGAGCGGCCCATGTCCTCTCGCATGCTATCTCATTACTTTTTAACAAGTCACTAGAAACTAGCACCTTCCCGAAACTACTCAAGATGGCAAGGGTTACACCAATACATAAAGGTGGTGACCCTACAGATTTAAACAACTATAGGCCAATATCAAACTTACCATTGCTATCCAAAATCTTTGAGAAACTCGTGCACAGGAGACTATATTCATTTATAACGGCACAAAACATACTCAACCCCTGCCAATTTGAATTCAGGAAAAATAAAAGCACTAACGATGCAATCATAAAAATGCTAGATCTGCTTTACACAGCATTGGAAAATAAGGAATATCCACTAGGAATTTTTATTGACCTAAGAAAAGCTTTTGACACAGTAGACCACGGCATCCTACTCCACAAACTTGACCATTATGGTATAAGAGGCCATGCGCTTGCATATTTCAAATCTTACCTTACTAATAGGTATCAGTATGTCACCATTGAAGACACAGCATCAACAACACAGCCACTTGATACTGGAGTTCCGCAGGGAAGTGTCCTTGGTCCCCTGCTCTTCCTCATATACATCAATGATCTTCCAAACGTATCTCAACACCTGAACCCCATTCTCTTTGCTGACGACACGACTTATGTCATCTCTCACCCTAATCTTGCCACCCTCAACACCATTGCTAATGAGGAGCTGATCAAAATATCGACTTGGATGACAGCCAATAAACTTACGCTTAACACTGACAAAACCTACTACATTATATTTGGTAGCAGAGCAGGAGATGCGCAAATTAACATTAAGATCGACAACACTCTAATTGCCAGGCATAATGAGGGCAAATTCCTGGGCCTATACCTCGACAACAACCTGAACTTCAGCACCCATATCCAACACATAACCAAAAAAGTATCCAAAATGGTTGGGATCCTCTCCAAGATACGATACTACGTGCCGCAAACTGCCCTTCTCACATTATACCATTCACTTATATATCCATACCTCACCTATGCTATCTGTGCTTGGGGTTCAACTGCAGCAACACACCTAAAGCCAATAATAACCCAACAAAAAGCCACAGTAAGAATAATCACTAAATCCCATCCCTGGCAACACCCCCCCCCCCACTCTTCATAGATCTAAACTTACTCCCTGTTCAGTACATCCACACTTACTACTGTGCAATCTACATCTACAGGACCTTAAATTCCAATATTAACCTTGACCTAAAACGCTTTCTTGATAGTTGTGATAGAACCCACAGGCACAACACCAGACACAAACATCTCTATGACATTCCCCGTGTCCGACTAAACCTTTACAAAAATTCAATGTATGTCAAAGGCCCTAAAATCTGGAACACCCTACCTGAAAATTCTAAAACTGCAGACACATTCATCACCTTCAAAACTACCATCAGAAAACATCTTATCTCCCTGATACACCCTGTCAACTAATTACACGAATACCACCTGGTGGTTAACACTTACACTCACTCACCCATTTGACCATAAACAGAAATATCAATCTCAATTTCAAAGTAAAGAATCTTAACTAGACATAAGTTGGCCTGTGATACTCCAATACTGAAACTATGTATAGTGCCAAAACAAAAGCATTCACATTGCTAAACTCACAAACTAGTATTTAGTCACTTAGCCATAATACCAACTTACCTCATAATTTTGAATATTTTAAACTTAAGATTTGATTTAAGTCTGCCCGAAATGCCTAGCCATGCTAGATGTTCTAGTGGTACACTCTGTAATTATTATTTTACTACATGTAAACCACACAATAACCAAATTCTGTAAACTCAGCATTGTGATCCTTATAGAGAATAAACTTTGAATTTGAATTCATAAATCCATCCGCCGACACGTCAACTCCCAAGTATCTGAAAACATTCACTTCTTCCATACTCCTCCTCCCCAATTTGATATCCAATTTTTCTTTATCTAAATCATTTGATACCCTCATCACCTTACTCTTTTCTATATTCACTTTCAACTTTCTACCTTTACACACACTCCCAAACTCATCCACTAACCTTTGCAATTTTTCTTTAGAATCTCCCATAAGCACAGTATTATCAGCAAAAAGTAACTGTGTCAATTCCCATTTTGTATATGATTCCCCATAATTTAATCCCACCCCTCTCCTGAACACCCTAGCATTTACTTCTTTTACAACCCCATCTATAAATATATTAAACAACCATGGTGACATTACACATCCCTGTCTTAGACCTACTTTTACCGGGAAGTAGTCTCCCTCACCTGAGCCTCATTATCCTCACAAAAGCTCTTTACAGCATTTAGTAACTTACCACCTATTCCATATACTTGCAACATCTGCCACATTGCTCCCCTATCCACTCTATCATATGCCTTTTCTAAATCCATAAATGCAATAAAAACTTCCCTACCTTTATCTAAATACTGTTCACATATATGCTTCAATGTAAACGCTTGATCTACACATCCCCTACCCACTCTGAAACCTCCTTGCTCATCTGCAATCCTACATTCTGTCTTATCTCTAATTCTTTCAATAATAACCCTGCCATACACTTTTCCTGGTATACTCAGTAAACTTATTCCTCTATAATTCTTACAATCTCTTTTGTCCCCCTTCCCTTTATATAAAGGGACCATACATGCTCTCCGCCAATCCCTAGGTACCTTCCCCTCTTTCATACATTTATTAAACAAAAGTACCAACCACTCCAACACTATATCCCCCCCTGCTTTTAACATTTCTGTCATGATCCCATCAGTTCCAGCTGCTTTACCCCCTTTCATTCTACGTAATGCCTCACGTACCTCCACCACACTTACATTCTGCTCTTCTTCACTCCTAAAAGATGGTATACCTCCCTGACCAGTGCATGAAATTACCGCCTCCCTTTCTTCCTCAACATTTAAAAGTTCCTCAAAATATTCTCGCCATCTACCTAATACCTCCCTCTCCCCATCTACTAACTCCCCTACTCTGTTTTTAACTGACAAATCCATACGTTCCCTAGGCTTTCTTGTTTAACTCCAAAATTTTTCCTTATTTTCATTAAAATTTCTTGACAGTGCCTCTCCCACTCTATCATCTGCTCTCCTTTTACACTCTCTTCACCTTTCTTTTACTCTCCATATACTCTGCTCTTCTTATAACACTTCTGCTTTGTAAAAACCTCTCATAAGCCAACTTCTTCTCTTTTATCACACCCTTTACTTCATCATTCCACCAATCACTCCTCTTTCCTCCAGCCCCCACCCTCCTATAACCACAAACTTCTGCCCCACATTCTAATACCAACCCTCTTCAACCCCCCACACTACTCATCTTTGCACTAGCCCACCTTTCTGCCAATAGTCAATTATACCTCACCCGAACTTCCTCCTCCCTTAGTTTATACACTTTCACTTCCCTCCTACTTGTTGTTGCCACCTTCCTCTTGTCCCATCTACCTCTTACTCTAACTGTAGCTACAACTAAATAATGATCCGATATATCAGTTGCCCCTCTATAAACATGTACATCCTGGAGCCTACCCATTAACCTTTTATCCACCAATACATAATCTAACAAGCTATTTTCATTATGTGCTACATCATACCTTGTATATTTATTTATCCTCTTTTTCATAAAATATGTATTACTTATTACCAAATCTCTTTCTACACATAGCTCAATTAAAGGCTCCCCATTTACATTTACCCCTGGCACCCCAAATTTACCTACTACTTCCACAATATTTTTACCCACTTTAGCATTGAAATCCCCGGCCACAGGTACTCTCACACTTGGTTCAAAACTCCCCACGCATTTGCTCAACATTTCCCAAAATCTCTCTCTCTCCTCTACACTTCTCTCTTCTCCAGGTGCATATACACTTACTATAACCCACTTTTCACATCCAACCTTTATTTTACTCCACATAATCCTTGAATTAATACATTTATAGTCCCTCTTTTCCTGCCATATCTTATCCTTCAACATTATTGTTATATATATATATATATATATATTATATATATATATATATATATATATATATATATATATATATATATATATATATATATATATATATATATATATATATATCTATATAAGGTAATAGGTTGGTAGACAGCAACCACCCAGGGAAGTACTACCGTCCTGCCAGATGACTGTGAAACAGAAACCTGTAACTGTTTTGCATGATGGTAGGATTGCTGGTTTCTTTTTCTGTCTCATAAACATGCTAGATAACAGGGATATCTTGCTACTCCTACTTACACTTTGGTCACACTTCACAGACACGCACATGCATATATATATACATACATCTAGGTTTTTCTCCTTTTTCTAAATAGCTCTTGTTCCTCTTTATTTCTTCTATTGTCCATGGGGAAGTGGAAAAGAATCTTTCCTCCGTAAGCCATGCGTGTCGTATGAGGCGACCAAAATGCTGGGAGCAATGGGCTAGTAACCCCTTCTCCTGTAGACATTTACTAAAAAAGAGAAGAAGAAAAACTTTATAAAACTGGGATGCTTAAATGTGCGTGGATGTAGTGCGGATGACAAGAAACAGATGATTGCTGATGTTATGAATGAAAAGAAGTTGGATGTCCTGGCCCTAAGCGAAACAAAGCTGAAGGGGGTAGGGGAGTTTCGGTGGGGGGAAATAAATGGGATTAAATCTGGAGTATCTGAGAGAGTTAGAGCAAAGGAAGGGGTAGCAGTAATGTTGAATGATCAGTTATGGAAGGAGAAAAGAGAATATGAATGTGTAAATTCAAGAATTATGTGGATTAAAGTAAAGGTTGGATGCGAGAAGTGGGTCATAATAAGCGTGTATGCACCTGGAGAAGAGAGGAATGCAGAGGAGAGAGAGAGATTTTGGGAGATGTTAAGTGAATGTATAGGAGCCTTTGAACCAAGTGAGAGAGTAATTGTGGTAGGGGATCTGAATGCTAAAGTAGAAGAAACTTTTAGAGAGGGTGTGGTAGGTAAGTTTGGGGTGCCAGGTGTAAATGATAATGGAAGCCCTTTGATTGAACTTTGTATAGAAAGGGGTTTAGTTATAGGTAATACATATTTTAAGAAAAAGAGGATAAATAAGTATACAAGATATGATGTAGGGCGAAATGACAGTAGTTTGTTGGATTATGTATTGGTAGATAAAAGACTGTTGAGTAGACTTCAGGATGTACATGTTTATAGAGGGGCCACAGATATATCAGATCACTTTCTAGTTGTCGCTACACTGAGAGTAAAAGGTAGATGGGATACAAGGAGAATAGAAGCATCAGGGAAGAGAGAGGTGAAGATTTATAAACTAAAAGAGGAGGCAGTTAGGGTAAGATATAAACAGCTATTGGAGGATAGATGGGCTAATGAGAGCATAGGCAATGGGGTCGAAGAGGTATGGGGTAGGTTTAAAAATGTAGTGTTAGAGTGTTCAGCAGAAGTTTGTGGTTACAGGAAAGTGGGTGCAGGAGGGAAGAGGAGCGATTGGTGGAATGATAATGTGAAGAGAGTAGTAAGGGAGAAAAAGTTAGCATATGAGAAGTTTTTACAAAGTAGAAGTGATGAAAGGAGGGAAGAGTATATGGAGAAAAAGAGAGAGGTTAAGAGAGTGGTGAAGCAATGTAAAAAGAGAGCAAATGAGAGAGTGGGTGAGATGTTATCAACAAATTTTGTTGAAAATAAGAAAAAGTTTTGGAGTGAGATTAACAAGTTAAGAAAGCCTAGAGAAGAAATGGATTTGTCACTTAAAAATAGGAGAGGAGAGTTATTAAATGGAGAGTGAGAGGTATTGGGAAGATGGAGGGAATATTTTGAGGAATTGTTAAATGTTGATGAAGATAGGGAAACTGTGATTTCGTGTATAGGGCAAGGAGGAACAACATCTTGTAGGAGTGAGGAAGAGCCAGTTGTGAGTGTGGGGGAAGTTCGTGAGGCAGTAGGTAAAATGAAAGGGGGTAAGGCAGCCGGGATTGATGGGATAAAGATAGAAATGTTAAAAGCAGGTGGGGATATAGTTTTGGAGTGGTTGGTGCAATTATTTAATAAATGTATGGAAGAGGGTAAGGTACCTAGGGATTGGCAGAGAGCATGCATAGTTCCTTTGTATAAAGGGAAAGGGGATAAAAGAGAGTGCAAAAATTATAGGGGGATAAGTCTGTTGAGTATACCTGGTAAAGTGTATGGTAGAGTTATTATTGAAAGAATTAAGAGTAAGACGGAGAATAGGATAGCAGATGAACAAGGAGGCTTTAGGAAAGGTAGGGGGTGTGTGGACCAGGTGTTTACAGTGAAAGATATAAGTGAACAGTATTTAGATAAGGCTAAAGAGGTCTTTGTGGCATTTATGGATTTGGAAAAGGCGTATGACAGGGTGGATAGGGGGGCAATGTGGCAGATGTTGCAGGTGTATGGTGTAGGAGGTAGGTTACTGAAAGCAGTGAAGAGTTTTTACGAGGATAGTGAGGCTCAAGTTAGAGTATGTAGGAAACAGGAAAATTATTTCCCAGTAAAAGTAGGCCTTAGACAAGGATGTGTGATGTCACCGTGGTTGTTTAATATATTTATAGATGGGGTTGTAAGAGAAGTAAATGCGAGGGTCTTGGCAAGAGGCGTGGAGTTAAAAGATAAAGAATCACACATAAAGTGGGAGTTGTCACAGTTGCTCTTCGCTGATGACACTGTGCTCTTGGGAGATTCATAAGAGAAGTTGCAGAGATTGGTGGATGAATTTGGTAGGGTGTGCAAAAGAAGAAAATTGAAAGTGAATACAGGAAAGAGTAAGGTTATGAGGATAACAAAAAGATTAGGTGATGAAAGATTGGATATCAGATTGGAGGGAGAGAGTATGGAGGAGGTGAATGTATTCAGATATTTGGGAGTGGACGTGTCAGCGGATGGGTCTATGAAAGATGAGGTGAATCATAGAATTGATGAGGGGAAAAGGGTGAGTGGTGCACTTAGGAGTCTGTGGAGACAAAGAACTTTGTCCTTGGAGGCAAAGAGGGGAATGTATGAGAGTATAGTTTTACCAACGCTCTTATATGGGTGTGAAGCATGAGTGATGAATGTTGCTGCGAGGAGAAGGCTGGAGGTAGTGGAGATGTCATGTCTGAGAGCAATGTGTGGTGTGAATATAATGCAGAGAATTCATAGTTTGGAAGTTAGGAGGAGGTGCGGGATTACCAAAACTGTTGTCCAGAGGGCTGAGGAAGGGTTGTTGAGGTGGTTTGGACATGTGGAGAGAATGGAGAGAAACAGAATAACTTTAAGAGTGTATCAGTCTGTAGTGGAAGGAAGGCGGGGTAGGGGTCTGCCTAGGAAAGGTTGGAGGGAGGGGGTAAAGGAGGTTTTGTGTGTGAGGGGCTTGGACTTCCAGCAGGCATGCGTGAGCGTGCTTGATAGGAGTGAATGGAGACAAATGGTTTTTAATACTTGACGTGCTGTTCGAGTGTGAGCAAAGTAACATTTATGAAGGGGTTCAGGGAAACCGGCAGGCCGGACTTGAGTCCTGGAGATGGGAAGTACAGTGCCTGCACTCTGAAGGATGGGTGTTAATGTTGCAGTTTAAAAACTGTAGTGTAAAGCACCCTTCTGGCAAGACAGTGATGGAGTGAATGATGGTGAAAGTTTTTCTTTTTCGGGCCACCCTGCCTTGGTGGGAATCGGCCAGTGTGATAATAAAAAAAAATATATATAATGTATATTGTAGCACACTACACATACATGTATATGTATAAACACTGGTCTGAATTTTCTCCTATTTTTTTAAATAGTTGTTTTTATCTATTTTTTTTTCATCTCCATGGGGAAGTGGAAAAGAATCTTTCCACTGTAAGCCATGCATGTCATAAGAGGTGACTAAAATGCTGGGAGCAATGGGCTCCAGGCATTTTAGTTAGGATGTTTGAATGAGCATGGATGTGATGCAGATAAGAATGAGACGAATGCCAGTGTTATGAATGACAAGAAGATGAATGTCCTAGCACTAAGTGAAACAAAGCTGAAGGGGATAGGAGAGTTTCAGTGGGAAGAAATAAATGGAATTAAGTCAGGAGTATCTGATAGAGTTAAGGAAAGAGTAACTATTATGTTGAAAGATCACTTATGAAAGGAGAAGAGGGAATATAAATGTACAAGTTCAAGGATTATGTACATTAAAATAAGGGTAGAATGCAAAGAGTGGTTTATAATGCACCTGGAGAAAAGAGGCATGTAGATTGTAGATGAATGGTTCAGAGAACCGACATGTTGATAAATTAGACACATTTGCAACTTTTGGGTATCTTTATTGAGGAAACATTTTGCCACATAGTGGCTTCATCAGCCTATACAAAGGAGAATCTTGAAGAACAGGAGGATTAATGGACTGACCACATCGACCCAAATTTGAGGGACTGATTACCTCATTCTCCTCCTGTTCTTCAAGATTCTCCTTTGTATGGACTGATGAAGCCACTGTGTGGCGAAACGTTTCCTCAATAAAGATACCCAAGAGTTGCACATGTGTAATTTATCAGAGGCATGTAGAGGAGACTGGGTTTTCTTCTATTTTCTTTCTAATTCTTGTTCTTGTTTATTTCCTCTTATCTCCATGGGGAAGTGGAACAGAATTCTTCCTCTGTAAGCCATGCGTGTCGTAAGAGGCGACTAAAATGCTGGGAGCAAGGGGCTAGTAACCCCTTCTCCTGTATATATTACTAAATTTAAAAGGAGAAACTTCAGTTTTTTCTTTTGGGCCACCCCACCTCAGTGGGATACGGCTGGTACGTTGAAAGAAAGAAAGATGTAGAGGAGAGAGAGTGAGGGATTTTGGAAGATGTTATGCAAGCGTTTAGGAACTTTTGAGCCAAGTGAGAGAGTAATTGTGGTATTGGACCTACATGCTGACGTGGGAGAAATGGTCATAGAGGGTAAGGGTGTCAAATGAAATGATAATGGAGGGCCTTTGATTGAATTTTGTATTGAAAGGGGTTTGGTAGTAAGTACAAAATACATATTTTAAGAAAAAAAGGATAAGTATACAAGATGTGATACATGGCATAATGGCAGTAGTTTGTTAACTGATTGGTAGACTTCAGGATGTGCATGTTTATAGGAGGGGTCACAGATATAATAGAATATTTTTTAATTGCAGCTACAGTGAGAGTAAAAGCTAGATGGGATACAAAGATAATGGAATCAGCAGGTGAAGGTTTATAAACTAAAGGAGGAGGCAGTTAGGGTAAGATATAAATAACTATTGGAAGAAAGATAGGCTAGTGAGGGTACAGACAATGAGATGGAAGAGGTATGAGGTAGATTTAAGAATGTAGTGTTAGAGTGTTCAGCAGAAGTATGTGGTTACAGGAAAGCGGGGTGCGGGAGGGAAGATGAGAGATTGGTGGAATGATGAGGTAAAGAGAGTAGTAAGAGAGAGAAACTTAGCATATGAGAGGTTTTTACAAAGTCAAAGTGATACAAGGAGGGAGGAGTATATGGAGAGAAAAAGAGAGGTTAAGAGAGTCGTGAAGGAATGTAAAAGGAGAGCAAATGAGAGAGAGGGTAAGATGCTATCAACAAATTTTGTTGAGAATAAGAAAAAGTTTTGAAGTGAGATTAATTGGTTGAGTAAGCCTAAGGAATGAATGGATTTGACAGGTAAAAATAGTTCAGGAGAGTTATTAGATGGGAATATTTTAGGAACTGTTAAGTGATGAAAATAGGGAAGCTGTGATTTCGTGAACTGGGCAGGGAGGTATAATATCTTGTAGAAGTAAGGAAGAGCCAGTTGTGAGTATGGGAGAGGAGTGAGAAGCAGTGGGTAGAATGAAAGGGGGTAAAGCAGCTGGGACTGATGGAATAAAGACAGAAATGTTAAAGGCAGATGGGAATATAATTTTGGAGTGGTTGGTGCTTTTTATTTAATAAATGTATGGAAGAGGGGAAGGTACCTAGGGATTGGCAGAGCGCATGCAGAGTTCCTTTGTATAAAGGCAAAGGAGGCAAAAGAGAGTGTGTAAAAATTATAGGGGAATAAGCCTCTTGAGTATACCTGGTAAATTGTATGGTAGTTATCGTTGAAAGAATTAAGAGTAAGATGGAGAGCAGGATAGCAGAGGAACAAGGAGGCTTTAGGAAGGGTACGGGGTTTATAGATGGGAAGTACAGTGCCAGCACTCTGAAGGAGGGGTGTTAATGTTGCAGTTTTATAACTGTAGTGTAAGCATGCCTCTGGCAAGACAGTGATGGAGTGAATGATGATGGAAGTTTTTCTTTTTCAGGCCACCCTGCCTTGGTGGGAAACAGCTGATGTGTTAATAAAAATAATATAAAATGACAGTGAACAGTATTTAAATAAGTGTAAAGAGGTTTTGTTGCATTTATTGATTTGGAAAAGGAATATGATAGGGTGGATAGTGGAGGCAATGTGGCAGATGTTGCAAATGTATGCAATAGGAGCTAGGTTACTGGAAGCAGTGAAGAGTTTTTACGAGGATAGTGAGGCTCAAGTTAGAGTATGTAGGAGAGAGGGAGATTATTTCCCAGTAAAAGTAGGCCTGAGACAGGGATGTTGTTCAATATATTTATAGATGGGGTTTTAAGAGAAATGAATGCTTGGGTATTGGTAAGAGGCATGGGATTAAAAGATAAATAATCTAACACAAAGTGGGAGTTGCCACAGATGCTTTTTGCTGATGACACTGAGTTTCTGAGAGATTCTGAAGAAAGTTGCAGAGGTTGGTGAACGAGTTTGGTAGGGTATGTAAAAGAAGGAAATTAAAAGCGAACATAGGAAAGAGTGATGAGGATAACAAAAAATTTAGTTAATGAAAGACTGGATATCAGATTAGGGAGAGGCAGTATGGAGGAAGTGAATGTATCTGGATATTTGGGAATGGATTCATCAGCAGATGGGTCTATGAAAGATGAGGTAAACCATAGAATTGATGAGGGAAAAACAGTGAGTGGTACACCAAGTAGTGTGTGGAGACAAAGAATGTTATCCATGGAAGCAAAGAGAGAAATGTAGGAGAGTATATTGGTGTGAAGCATGGGTGGTGAATATTGCAATAAGGAGAAGGCTGGAGGCAACAGGGATGTTGTGTCTGAGAGCAGTGTGAGGTGCATTGAATCTGTAATTTGGAGATTAGGAGGAGATGTGGGGTTACTAAAAGTATTATCCAGAGAGCTGAGGAAGGGTTGAGGGACATCCAAACTGTCAATCTGAGTGCTGCCTCTGCAAAGTGATTATGTGTGAATGATGGTGAAAGTGTTTCTTTTTTGGGGTCACTGCCTTGGTGGGAGACAGCCAGCAAGCTAAAAATAAAAAGTACATATCTTTCTCTTCAAAATGTTAGCCGTCTCCCACTGAGGCAGGTGACCCAAAAAAGAAAGACTTCTACTTCTTCTTAGGCTCTTGTTCTCTTGCATAAACCTGACTTTATTAATCAGAATTACCTCTTCCCAGTAAAACTCTTGCACTCTTATTAACTTTGATTTACTCAGTTTTTTTTTTCATTCATAACATTAACATATGAAAATAAAAAAATGACTATAAATCACTACAAGAAGACTCAGATAAATTGTGTAGATGAAGTGAACAATTAATAACTGAATTAAATATGGGTAAGTCCCATGTAATGCAACTGAGAGAAAATTATAACAGACCACACGAAAAATACAGACTGATATAAAATATTAACTGCATAAGACAAAGAGAAATGAATTCTGAGACTCAACAACAGAGATCCTGAGGCCACAGTAGCAAACTGAGAAAGAAGAGGTGATGGAAGGATACCAGGAAGTTCTTCACAGTGCTGGAACAATGCAATGAAATGTATGAGAAGGTAGTCAGTGCTACAACCACTAGAAATTAAAAAATGTACAATTGATTAAATACCAAAGATGGGTTACCATGAGCATAACTTGTATCTTTTAGCTGAAAATAAACAATTACAGATAGATATTTGCACAGACATAAATAGGTAACATACAGTACACACACAGACTCCATATAAGTGTAGATCCTCAAATGTAGCACCTTTGTATCTAGATGTCTCTTAAAACTAACCTTTCCTTTACACAGTAGTAGCAGTAGCAGCAGTAGTAGTAGTAGTAGTAGTATAGTAGTAGCAATAGTAGTATTTTCTAAACATATTACATAACTTTCTTTTAAATTTTTATATATATATTTTTAAATTTTACTAACAAGAACAAAAAAGTTGACTATTTGTCCCTGTATATACTGCATAAATAGAACTAAAATTTATCTTAGTTATATGGCAAAAAATTCTATAAAAATTCTGCAACTCACCTCTGTAGGAAGTTTCTCCAACAATATGATCATCATTGAGCTTCTTCCATGATCCATCTGTTCGATATTCGATGTCATAGTAGGCGACGGGAATGTTCGTGTCAAGAGGGGGCAGCCAGGAGATAACGTAGCCATCCAACCCATCCGAAACCTTCTTAATCGACACATTCCGTGGGGGTGGAGGCGGAGGGCCTAGCGGAAGCGATCCTTTGTCAATGGGATACAGCGGGCAGCGGGAGTACAGCAGTAGAACGACGGCAGTGGTGGTATTGGCGATGGTGGTGGTAGTAGTGGCGATGGTGGTGGTTGTGGCAAGGGTAATGATGGTGGTGGTGGTATTGGTATTTGTGGTGGTGAAGAAAGTAGTGGTAATGGCAATGGTGGTTGTAGTAGTTAGTAGCAGCAAATGTTATGTTGGGAGCAGTGGCAGTGTTGGTGAAACAGTAGTGGTGAGTGTTGTATTAGCAACCAGTGGTGGTGGTATGAATATTATAACAACAGTGATTGTAATAAAAAAAAACATCATTATGAAGTTCAAATTTGTTGACAAAAGTGTTATAAGGTGTAGAAGTATTTAAAGCAGTAGAAACAAAAATGTTTTGACAGTGCCATAAATAGTAATATAGTGAGATAAAATAACAATATTGTTGCATTTGTAACAGGGATAATATTACATGACATTTTAAATGCATGTTCCAAGAGTGAATATTAAAGTGGTGAAAATAATTGGAATGTTTGAAGAAATTTTTATAGCAAGGTGATGTTTATGTTTGTGTATTTGATATTTATAATTAATTAAATTATTATTAGAATTTTGAAGTTAAAAGTATTGGAAATGCAGTATTGATAGTATTGTATAGTAGTATCAGATGGAGGTGTGACAGTGTAGTTATATTAAAAATGGTCATAGTAGTGATTATTTGTTCATATGGTAAGAACAGTCAGTAGTCAATTGTCAGGTGGTGGCAGATGGTTGGTTGATTAGTGACAGCGATGGTGGTATTGGTGGTTTTGGTTGTGGTTGTAGTAGTGGTGGTGGTAGATCGAGCCATCCAGCAGCCAACGGGGTGGACAAGAAGCCAGCCAGCCGACCAACCAAACGAGGGCGGCGGGTGGCAGGCATCAGCGGCAGGTAAAAAGAGATCAAGACGAAAAACGTGACAGAAACGAGAACAGCTCCAGTCCAGAAGGAGGTAGTTATAGTGGTTGTAGTTAGTAAGGTCAAGGTGGGTTGCCGCAACAACTCTCCTAAGGACTCTTATAGGCTCAATCTTTAAATACTGTATAGCATTAGGTATTATCTACTTATTGGCTTCCAGATTTAAGTGAAAACATATCAATATGATGGTACTGTATATTTGCAATAATTGGAAACTTTTTATTTATTAGGGAAGAAGCTATCAATATTTAAATATTATTTATTTTTCTTTTATTTACTGGAGATGGGACACTGAAGAAAATAAGCAAATATTTAAACAATGATTAAGGATATTAATCTAGATTCATTACTACCTGTCATTCAAATAATGCTCAAGTGAACAAACTTTAAATCTTAAAATTAAAAACAATGTTAATCAAAATATGTAACATGTATCAACTTTCTTCAGGGAAGACATTTGGATTGCGAAAAAGATTTTGTGAAAAATCTACGTTTAAACAACAAGCCAATTGCATGCCATCCATGCACCTGAACAAAATGGCGTCCATAGAAGATGATAGGCAGAGCGAGACATCACAGATACAGGAATTAGAAGAGATGTTATTAAAGGGAATAATCACTTGCTAAGTCTTTAAAGCAAGAAGCATAAAGAAACAACAGCAGCAGGAAGAGGCTAGAGCTTCAGAGGAAGAAATGAAGAAGCAGTAATCACACTGCTAGATTATAAAAGATATGGTTATTCACTGTGCCTAAGGAACTGCTGCAGGCAGGACTACTGAAGAACTCAGAACAAAAGCCTAGCTAGTCAGGCTAGTTATCTGGCAAAAAAAAATAAATAAATAAATGCAGTTTGGGAGCAGCACATGAGCCTAGAAGAATAATATGCACAGGAATGGGATACGAGGACAGTGCATGAATCTCCTTAACAGTATAAACAGCAGATGTGAAAAATTAACACAGAAAAGCATAACACTAGACAAATTAGATGATATACAGTACAACTAGTATTAGAAGGAAGACAAAGTAAAAGTCAAAAGATCATAAAGAATTAGAAAAGTGCAGTGGTTCTGTAGAGAACATGAAAAGAAAATTATTTTTTAAGTAAAATGCACAGAAAAATATAAGTAAAAAAGATAATATACAATGAAGTATATGAGTGGGAGGATGATGCCAAGGATAACCAAAGAAAATGAAAGGTTGAGGTGAAGGGAAGGGAGGGTTATCTGAGCCAAATTACCCACGCTGATTCTGATATTATATTCAATAAGCAATTATCAAGAATTTTTAACATGAAGGTTCAGTTGATATTAACAATCTTATAAAAAGGGGGCAACTGGAGGGGATGAAAAATATTTTAAATCATACTGATTCTCCTTCTAATTATGAAATAATATGGGGCTACTGACTGATCTCCATACTGTGTACTGTTGTTGGAATGAGTGTATGGCCTTTAAGGTCAAATGAGAAGCTAAAGGAAAACTATTATGGCACACACTGACAAATTTACTATCTGGTATTGTAATGAATGTGGTAAATACAGTAATTATTCATAATTAAAAGTTATGAAGACAGTTGCAGTTAATAATTTTTTTAAATGCAGAAAAGGTTCTGCATTAAAAGAAATAAATAACTTTTGAAAAATATTAGTGTTGATTAATAGTATGAAGCAGTATACTATAATGATCCAATGATTAGTCTTTTGAGAGTGAAATTAGCTGAGTTAAAAATCATATGCTGCATTATCAGAACAGAGCACATGCTATGTTTCTAACTAATAAGGTACCAATGGCTGACATTTGAATATCAGTCACTACTGGCATATAATTCTTGCATCACAGTAGTACAAACACTAAACTTTGACATGAGCAAATTAAGAAACTAGTTTATTCAAGTGTCAGAGTGTTGCAGCCATACAATGCATTAACTGCCATCATGCCTTGCAAAAAAAAAAAAAAAATAACAGTGGCTTGTCAGTAGCACACAATGCACTACACTCGATCTGTTTTAAGTATTAACTCTATGGTGCTTTATAACCCATACAGTTTTAGTGCATGTTTTTGAACAAAATAATAATTAACTCTATAGCACAATATAAATGGAACTAAACAATGGTATTAAATATGGAAATATGCTAGTGGAATTCCTAGTAAATTATTCAAATTGACTGAATGGCATATTTATTGCTTTAGAGAACTATAATATCCTTTAAAGAGAATATGACATCCTTTGAAAGCAGTTTTGTGTAACCAGAAAATATACCAATTAATGCAGCTCTTTACTTACTCCCCGGTAATCACACTTCTACTGTCATGAACCCTAGCCTCTCATACTCACACACAACAAAGACAGACTGACACACACACACACACACCACACACATACATGCATGCATATACAACAGGCCTAGTGTCTAATTGACATGTGCCTAGGACAAAATGGTAACTAACACACACACACACACACAAGTAATATGCTAACCCAGATATTTACTAAAAATTACAACAGGTCAAAAATGTAAGTATAAAGATAAGGAGGAAGGAAGAAAGCAGCTCTGAGAAAGGAATATCAAACAAAAGCAAAAAAGAACAAAATATTTTACTAAAACTTGGAAAAAATAAACTGAATGAACAATACAAATATATAAAGTTTTAAAGATAATGACAAAATTGCAGAAATGTATGTTGAAACATGTGAGATATAGTGGTACTAAATGTAAAGTTCCAGAATGCACTTACACGACACTTTAGATATTGTGTTTTTAATTTTTTCACTATGATATCTGTATCAACAAAAAACAGTCTCTCTTTCCAACCACTGAAGTTGCTATTTCATTCTTCATGCTAAAAAATATTTGGAATTTCTCAGTCCTTTCTACAGGGATTTGTGAATTAAGAGGTGCAATGGTAATGTGGTAGGTGCTGACATTTGTTGTCCACAGCTCCAGAGACAATGAGGCCTCAGCTGACATCATCCAAGCATGCTTCAAGTTCCTTACACATTTAAAATCCTTGTATTCTTGTTTTTAACTATTGCATAAATAATTCAGGATTTCATACAGTATGTTATTACAATGTTTGGTGAATATATTATACACACACAGTAACCTCCCATTTTATGCAATCTTTTGTTTTGGCACATTTTTTTATTGCATACTCTAAAAAAGTGCTACCAAAAAATTAAACTTTTAAAAAATTTGTCTTTACATGCCATAATTTTTTAAACCCTGGTCCATGCCGTGATATCATGGCTTTGAGCTCAGGGTTCGTGCCGAATACGACACAAATTCTAGCAGCTTCAAATTTAGCATGAAAGGGCTGATAGTCCTACATATGAGAGAATGGGTCTGTGGGGTGAGTATGCACTATATAAAAAATCCTGCCACATAGAGTGCACAATGGGAAAAACAAACTGCGACCTTGTGTATGGCTTAAAACAATATCTCTGCAGTGTATTTTTGGAAAGTTTTATAGTTTTATTCTCAATTTCTTGGTATTATTTGAAAGAATGGATGACACATTACTGACACATTTTGATTAGATTCAGGACCTGAAGTAGCTTGACACCGAGTTCAAAGTAGCGGAAATACAGTGGACCCTTGACCAACGATGGCATCGTCTAACGTTAAATCCAACTAGCGATACATTTTAACACAAAAATTTTGCCTCGACTAGTGCTAAAAAACTCGACCAACATCATTCGTTCCGTTCGAGATGCGTCCACTTGTGGCCTGAGCATGCCAGTGTTTACAAGCCAGCCACAGTGGTCCTATCCAAACATACAATCTGAACATTTCATATTATCACAGCGTTTTTAGTGATTGCACCTGCAAAATAAGTCACCATGGGCCCCAAGAAAGCTTCTAGTGCCAACCCTACAGCAAAAAGGGTAAGAATTACTATGGATATGAAGAAAGAGATCATTGTTAAGTATGGAAGTGGAGTGCGTGTCTCCGAGCTGGCCAGGTTGTACACAAAACCCCAATCAACCATCGCTACTATTGTGGCCAAGAAAACGGCAATCAAGGAAGCTGTTCTTGCCAAAGGTGCAACTATGTTTTCGAAACTGAGACCGCAAGTGATAGAAGATGTTGAGAAACTGTTATTGGTGTGGATAAATGAAAAACAGATAGCTGGAGATAGCATCTCTCAAACGATCATATGTGAAAAGGCTAGGAAGTTGCATGACGATTTAATTAGAAAAATGCCTGCAACTAGTGGTGATGTGAGTGAACATAAGGCCAGCAAAGGTTGGTTCGAGAGATTTAAGAATCGTAGTGGTATACATAGTGTGATAAGGCATGGTGAGGCTGCCAGTTCGGACCAAAATGCAGCTGAAAAATATGTGCAGGAATTCAAGGAGTACATACACAGTGAAGAATTGAAACCTGAACAAGTGTTTAATTGTGATGAAACAGGCCTGTTTTGGAAGAAAATGCCAAGCAGGACCTACATTACTCAGGAGGAAAAGGCACTCCCAGGACATAAGCCTATGAAAGACAGGCTTACTCTGCTGATGTGTGCTAATGCTAGTGGTGATTGCAAAGTGAAGCCTTTATTGGTGTATCACGCTGAAATTCCCAGAGTGTTCAGGTAAAACAATGTCCTCAAGGACTTGACACCTCAAGTCCTAATGGAAGGGGATTCCCCTTCTAAACACTAACACCATCCACACTCTCCCCTCCTCCCATCCCATCAATCACCACCAGATCTTCAATAAAGGTAAGTGTCATGTAATTGTACATGTTTTCTTCAGTTTGTGTGTATTAAAATTAATATTTCATGTGGTAAAATTTTTTTTTCAATACTTTGGGGTGTCAGGAACGGATTAATTTGATTTCCATTATTCCTTAGGGGGAAAACGCGACTAACGATAATTTCGACTAACAATGAGCTCTCAGGAATGGATTAACATCGTTGGTCAAGGGTCCACTGTATTTGAATTTTGTTGATATTCCAGAGGCTAGGTAAAGCACCCCTACAGCCCCCAGTCTGGTTTATGGGCTTTTATTAGATTTTATTCAATTATTAGGAGGCTATGAACCATGGCTATACTATTTCATTATTCAAAAAATAGAGTAACTCTTCTATTTTTTGTGTGAATAAGAATTCAAAATTGAAAACGAGTACAATACAGTAGAGGGCTGAGGCTGTGACTAATGAACAGAGGAAATGTTTTATTATTGTGGACTCTAATTTTTAATTGGTATTTTTTAAATTTTGTGTGAAACTGGCCAAATTACTGAATTCTGATCACTTTATTGGGTAGCTGAAATTGTTGAATGGGTTGTTTCTTGTGCTCAGTCAATAGAATGAAAGGCATACTAGCAAAATAGCTAAGAATTTGGTTGACTGGAATAGTGGCCTGAAGCAGGACTCAAAGTTGGGGAAATCATAGATGTGTAAATTGCACCAAGACTGCTAACTTTGCAATAGTTTAATTCCATGAGTTTTCCATCAAATTTCATACTTTTGGTGTCATTACCTTTGGAAAAAGATTCTCTACCATTTCATTAGTTTTTTTTTTTTTTTTTGGTGTGTGGGGAAGGAGGTGGAGCCCAAGAACAAGTTTCAGATTGAACCCTGAAAGGGTGAATTGTTTTTATAACATTCCACAGAAATTTTCCAATATTGCTGGGTGGACAATCGTTCCATCCCACCTCCCTCCCCTTACCCATCTGAGCTTACTGGGCTATAGTATTTCATGTGTCTAAGTCAAATCCACTACAATGGAACTTCAGTATACAACCAGCTCCCTACTCGAACAAAGCTCAGCACTCGACCAAACAAATACGAACTGCCAGAACTTTGCTGTAAACAATTTCATGTTTCTTTGCATTTTTTTTGTTTTTTTGTATAAATAAATCACTATGGGGCCTACAACGATTAGTGATAACAGCCAACCAAACAGAAAACTGGTTGGGAAGAACTTGTTCAATACTCAAACGGAGCGGCACACGAACAGCCTTCTGGAATGAATTAAGGTCGCATACCGAGGTTCCACTCTAATTGCCTTCTCTTACAATTTCCATTGGCCACCCATGAAACCTACAGCTATTTTCTGGGAACATCTTGTGCCTTACTGACTGTATTTACCAAGCAATTTTTTATATTATTTATTATGATCCTACCTTGTGGCACCATAAAGGAACTTCAGTGATGCTGGAGGTATCAAGAGGAATAAGAATGAATCTGTGGTGATGTTGAAGAAAGTGAATGTTAGATATGCTTAGAAGTGAAGCACATGTAATGGAAACTACAGGAATTTGGCATGATCAGACACAACATTCAACAATGAAAAATAATGCTGCAAAAGTCATCAGATGGATGACTAGGTCATCTGCAAGGCTAAGTATGATACAAAAGTTACTCAATATGTGGAGTGAGGAATAAACCCAGAAAAGTGCTCACCTTAACAGATAAGACACAAGCTGAATCTTTCTACAAAACTGTATATAAGCAGGAAGAAGAGTTTCCACAAGAATACAAACTAATGCTAGCTGGTTAAATTTTTTTTAAAGGTACACCAAACTGCACACATTAAAATTTTCCACTACAAATGAACCATCTCCTAATGAATCTGCATCAACACAAGAAGCACAGCCATCCACCTGAGCCCAGTAAGCCAACATCAGTAATCCATACATACAATCTTCAACCGCTACAAGTGAGGTCTACCAGAAGGTGGGGAAGGGTGGGCCTGGAGGTTTAAATAGAGTGAAATCTTTTCATTATGAATTGTCAAATTCTTCTCGGCTTTTAATCATGATTCACAGGGTTGAGTTCCAGGGTGCTGAGCTACAGCTCCTTAAGACACATCAGGTGCTACTTAAGGTGCTAATTCAGGTGCTTAAGTGTTTTATTTTCTTTGTTTTATTTTATACTCAAAACCATTACTTTTAACTTTAAAATAATTCAGGTGCTAAAGTGTTTTATTTTCTTTGTTTTATTTTATACTCGAAACCATTACTTTTAACTTTAAAATAATTCAGGTGCTAAAGTGTCATATTTTCTTTGTTTTACTTTTATATTCAGTAGCTCCATCATTTTTAGATTTAAAATAATTATCTTAGTTCATATGTGTCAGTGGTTTAACATCAATTGCTTTTTATTTTTTAATAATTGTGACAGCTATTTCTCTACATATCCCTTATGAATGCAATTATCAATCCTGATATCAACCTCTTATTGAACTGCACACATAATCTTAACAGTAATTGCCATTACTACACTGCTAGTCAGGCTAATACTCTTAGAAACATGATAAGTGAGTCAGAGTTGAGTAAACACCATCTGATACTAGCAGGAGATTTCAACATCAACCTCATCCAAGCAACTGACCCTCCAGTAGCTGATTTCAAAAAATACTATGAACAACAGCTTGTTGCTACCCTCTATAACGAAGCCAACAAAAATCTCTGAGACAAGTGCCTCATTTTTTTTTATTTACTAACACACTGGCCAATTCCCACCAAGGCAGGGTGGCCCAAAAAAGAAAAACTTTCACCATCATTCACTCCATCACTGTCTTGCCAGAAGGGTGCTTTACACTACAGTTTTTAAACTGCAACATTAACACCCCTCCTTCAGAGTGCAGGCACTGTACTTCCCATCTCCAGGACTCAAGTCCGGCCTGCCGGTTTCCCTGAACCCCTTCATAAATGTTACTTTGCTCACACTCGAACAGCACGTCAAGTATTAAAAACCATTTGTCTTCATTCACTCCTATCAAACATGCTCATGCATGCCTGCTGGAAGTCCAAGCCCCTCGCACACAAAACCTCCTTTACCCCCTCCCTCCAACCTTTCCTCGGCCGACCCCTACCCCGCCTTCCTTCCACTACAGACTGATACACTCATGAAGTCATTCTGTTTCACTCCATTCTCTCTACATGTCCGAACCACCTCAACAACCCTTCCTCAGCCCTCTGGACAACAGTTTTGGTAATCTCGCACCTCCTCTTAACTTCCAAACTACAAATTCTCTGCATTATATTCACACCACACATTGCCCTCAGACATGACATCTCCACTGCCTCCAGCCTTCTCCTCGCTGCAACATTCATCACCCATATAAGAGCATTGGTAAAACTATACTCTCATACATTTCCCTCTTTGCCTCCAAGGACAAAGTTCTTTGTCTCCACAGACTCCTAAGTGCACCGCTCACCCTTTTCCCCTCATCAATTCTATGATTCGCCTCATCTTTCATAGACCCATCCGCTGACACGTCCACTCCCAAATATCTGAATACATTCACCTCCTCCATACTCTCTCCCTCCAATCTGATATCCAATCTTTCATCACCTAATTTTTTTGTTATCCTCATAACCTTACTCCTTCCTGTATTCACTTTTAATTTTCTTCTTTTGCATACCCTACCAAATTCATCCACCAACCTCTGCAACTTCTCTTCAGAATCTCCCAAGAGCACAGTGTCATCTGCAAAGAGCAACTGTGAAAACCCCCACCTTATGTGTGATTCTTTATCTTTTAACTCCATGCCTCTTGCCAAGACCCTCACATTTACTTCTCTTACAACCCCATCTATAAATATATTAAACAACCACGGTGACATCACACATCCTTGTCTAAGGCCTACTTTTACTGGGAAATAATCTCCCTCTTTCCTACATACTCTAAATTGAGCCTGACTATCCTCGTAAAAACTCTTCACTGCTTTCAGTAACCTACCTCCTACACCATACACCTGCAGCATCTGCCACATTGCCCCCCTATCCACCCTGTCATACGCCTTTTCCAAATCCATAAATGCCACAAAGACCTCTTTAGCCTTATCTAAATACTGTTCACTTATATGTTTCACTATAAACACCTGGTCCACACACCCCCTACCTTTCCTAAAACCTCCTTGTTCATCTGCTATCCTATTCTCCGTCTTACTCTTAATTCTTTCAATAATAACTCTACCATACACTTTACCAGGTATACTCAACAGACTTATCCCCCTATAATTTTTGCACTCTCTTTTGTCCCCTTTGCCTTTATACAAAGAAACTATGCATGCTCTCTGCCAATCCCTTGGTACCTTACCCTCTTCCATACATTTATTAAATAATTGCACCAACCACTCCAAAACTACATCCCCACCTGCTTTTAACATTTCTATCTTTATCCCATCAATCCCGGCTGCCTTACCCCCTTTCATTTTACCTACTGCCTCATGAAATCACAGCTTCCCTATCTTCATCAACATTTAACAATTCCTCAAAATATTCCCTCCATCTTCCCAATACCTCTAACTCTCCATTTAATAACTCTCCTCTCCTATTTTTAACTGACAAATCCATTTGTTCTCTAGGCTTCCTTAACTTGTTAAACTCACTCCAAAACTTTTTCTTATTTTCAACAAAATTTGTTGATAACATCTCACCCACTCTCTCATTGGCTCTCTTTTTACATTGCTTCACCACTCTCTTAACCTCTCTCATTTTCTCCATATACTCTTCCCTCCTTGCATCACTTCTACTTTGTAAAAACTTCTCATATGCTAACTTTTTCTCCCTTACTACTCTCTTTACATCATCATTCCACCAATTGCTCCTCTTCCCTCCCGCACCCACTTTCCTGTAACCACAAACTTCTGCTGAACACTCTAACACTACATTTTTAAACCTACCCCATACCTCTTCGACCCCATTGCCTATGCTCTCATTAGCCCATCTATGCCTCCTCTTTTAGTTTATAAACCTTCACCTCTCTCTTCCCTGATGCTTCTATTTTCCTTGTATCCCATCTACCTTTTACTCTCAGTGTAGCTACAACTAAAAAGTGATCTGATATATCTGTGGCCCCTCTATAAACATGTACATCCTGAAGTCTACTCAACAGTCTTTTATCTACCAATACATAATCCAACAAACTACTGTCATTTCGCCCTACATCATATCTTGTATACTTATTTATCCTCTTTTTCTTAAAATATGTATTACCTATAACTAAACCCCTTTCTATACAAAGTTCAATCAAAGGGCTCCCATTATCATTTACACCTGGCACTCCAAACTTACTTACCACACCCTCTCTAAAAGTTTCTCCTACGTTAGCATTCAGGTCCCCTACCACAATTACTCTCTCACTTGGTTCAAAGGTTCCTATACATTCGCCTCATACGACACGCATGGTTTACGGAGGAAAGATTCTTTTCCACTTCCCCATGGACAATAGAAGAAATAAGGAAGAACAAGAGCTATTTAGAAAAAGGAGAAAAACCTAGATATATGTATATATATATATATATATATATAAATAAATAAATATATATATATATATATATATATATATATATATATATAAATGAATATATATATATATATACAGGAAGGCCCCGCTTTACGGCGTTTCACTTTACGGCGTTCCGCTAATACGGACATTTCAAATTATGACCAAAACTCACTATACGGCTCCCCCCACCTGACTTTCTAATACGGTCACCATGCCCCACCCTGTTTGTTTACATTCTCCATGAGCTCAGTAAGCACTAAGTCTCTCCATTTTGTCTGGAAACTCCAAAATTTCAAATGTTTTTAAAAGTTATTTCATATTTTATATATACTCTGATAATTATACTTATGTATACCTGTACCTAAATAAACTTACATACATCGAGTCATTTAAATGTCGTATATTACGGTAATATACACATTTTCATTAATCCATCCATGATATTTTTTTCAAAATTATATAATAAACACGATGCATAACATATAAATAAGATAAATACACCCCACAGTAGAATAAATAAACATAAATGTGAGATGTGAGCAGACGACTTCCACAAGTGACGCCATAATAACAATACTCACCGAGTCTCATTAAATGTCGTATATTACGGTAATATACACATTTTCATTAATCCATCCATGATATTTTTTTCAAAATTATATAATAAACACGATGCATAACATATAAATAAGATAAATACACCCCACAGTAGAATAAATAAACATAAATGTGAGATGTGAGCAGACGACTTCCACAAGTGACGCCATAATAACAATACTCACCGAGTCTCATTAAATGTCGTATATTACGGTAATATACACATTTTCATTAATCCATCCATGATATTTTTTTCAAAATTATATAATAAACACGATGCATAACATATAAATAAGATAAATACACCCCACAGTAGAATAAATAAACAAATGTGAGATGTGAGCAGACGACTTGCACAAGTGGTGATAATAACAATACTCGCCGAGTCTCATTAAATGTCGTATATTACGGTAATATACACATTTTCATTAATCCATCCATGATATTTTTTTCAAAATTATATAATAAACACGATGCATAACATATAAATAAGATAAATACACCCCACAGTAGAATAAATAAACATAAATGTGAGATGTGGTAGCAGACGACTTGCACAAGTGGTGATAATAACAATACTCACCGAGTCTCATTAAATGTCGTATATTGCGGTAATATACACATTTTCATTAATCCAGCCATGATATTTTTTTCAAAATTATATAATAAACACGATACATAACATAAAAAGATGATAAATACACCCCACAATAGAATAAATAAACATAAATATAAGATGTGGGAGCCTGGTTTGTTTACATAACTCTGCGCCTGTTACCTCTCATGTACTCATTCTTTCTCTCTCTCATTTATTCGTTTTATCTCATTTACTTACTCCTGACCCTACATTAAGACTACAAATATTTTAAGGTAAGTAATGAGTGAACTGTATATACATTTTATCGCTCTGGGATGCTTAAATATCATAGAATAGTATGTGTGGGTGGGGTGGCCTGGCGAGGTAGCCTGGCTATTACAATACATACCACACTTGATTTCTTACAATAAATACTACTTGTCTCACCCTAGATTAAAACTATAAATATTTTAAGGTAAGTAATGAGTGCACTATGTGTGTATTGTACCTTTTTATTGTTTTTTGATGCCTGGTTCTATTGCTAACTTAATATATGTTAGTGTAAACTTGTTATCTAGTGTTTGTATGCATTTATAAGTGGAAAAAAATACAGGGTGTTCCACTTTACGGCGATTTCCGCTTTACGGCGGTAGCCTGGAACCTAACCTGCCTTATTCTATTGTGGGGTGTATTTATCATCTTTTTATGTTATGTATCGTGTTTATTATATAATTTTGAAAAAAATATCATGGATGGATTAATGAAAATGTGTATATTACCGTAATATACGACATTTAATGAGACTCGGTATTGTTATTATCACCACTTGTGCAAGTCGTCTGCTACGACATCTCACATTTGTTTATTTATTCTACTGTGGGGTGTATTTATCTTATTTATATGTTATGCATCGTGTTTATTATATAATTTTGAAAAAAATATCATGGATGGATTAATGAAAATGTGTATATTACCGTAATATACGACATTTAATGAGACTCAGTATTGTTATTATCACCACTTGTGCAAGTCGTCTGCTCACATCTCACATTTGTTTATTTATTCTACTGTGGGGTGTATTTATCTTATTTATATGTTATGCATCGTGTTTATTATATAATTTTGAAAAAAATATCATGGATGGATTAATGAAAATGTGTATATTACCGTAATATACGACATTTAATGAGACTCGGTGACTATTGTTATTATGGCGTCACTTGTGGAAGTCGTCTGCTCACATCTCACATTTATGTTTAAGTGGGGCTCCTGTGTGTATTTATCTTATTTATATGTTATGCATCGTGTTTATTATATACGTAATTTTGAAAAAAATATCATGGATGGATTAATGAAAATGTGTATATTACCGTAATATACGACATTTAATGAGACTCGGTGACTATTGTTATTATGGCGTCACTTGTGGAAGTCGTCTGCTCACATCTCACATTTATGTTTATTTATTCTACTGTGGGGTGTATTTATCTTATTTATATGTTATGCATCGTGTTTATTATATAATTTTGAAAAAAATATCATGGATGGATTAATGAAAATGTGTATATTAACGTAATATACGACATTTAAATGACTCGATGTATGTAAGTTTATTTAGGTACAGGTATACATAAGTATAATTATCAGAGTACCTGATAACTTTTAAAAACATTTGAAATTTTGGAGTTTCCAGACAAAATGGAGAGACTTAGTGCTTACTGAGCTCATGGAGAATGTAAACAAACAGGGTGGGGCACGGTGACCGTATTAGAAAGTCAGGTGGGGGGAGCCGTATAGTGAGTTTTGGTCATAATTTGAAATGTCCGTATTAGCGGAACGCCGTAAAGCGGAACGCCGTAAAGCAGGGCCCTCCTGTATATATATATATATACACATGCATGTGCGTGTCTGTGAAGTGTGACCAAAGTGTAAGTAGGAGTAGAAAGATATCCCTCTTATCTAGCGTGTTTATGAGACAGAAAAAGAAACCAGCAATCCTACCATCATGCAAAACAGTTACAGGTTTCTGTTTCACAGTCATCTGGCAGGATGGTAGTACTTCCCTGGGTGGTTGCTGTCTACCAACCTACTACCTACCTGATTACCTGACCATATCTGGACCAACACGATATCCCCACTACAAGCAGGTATAATCACAGACAACACCACAGACCATTACCCTACCTTTCTCATAACCAACTTATCTAAATTGCCTCAAGAAACAAGAAAGATCTCATTTTGCCTGCATGATGAGACATCGATAAAGAACCCAAAATTAGCACTAGGTGCCATCGACTGGCAGAGAGAGCTAGCTGACAGTAATAATATTGATAAAGATGTCAAATTTTTTTTACCCTAAACCTCTATAACAAGCATTGTCCAATCAAAATGAAACAGATCACAGAAAAGAGACTAAACAGCCCATGGCTAACAAAAGGTATCCTCAAATCTATTAACCCTTTCAGGGTCCGTGCTGTGGTTCTATGGCTTTGAGTTGAGGGTCCAAACCGTAGATCTATGCCATGAGCTCAGCTCACTCTGATAAGCTGTGAGTGGTAAATTTGGGCCTAGATATGAGAGAATACGTCTATGTGGTATGTGTGCACCACATAAAACAAATCCTGCAGCACACAGTGCATAATGAGAGAAAAAAACTGAGACCATAATTTTTGAGTAAAACAGTGACTTTGCAGTGTTTTTTGTATGTTTTTTATAGTTGTATTTGCAATTTCTTGGTCTCATTTGATAGAATGGAAGATATATTACAGAAATAGAGATGATTTTGATTGGTTTTAGTACTGGAAATGGTTGACACTGAGCTCAAAGTAGAGGAAATGCTAAATTTTTGCCGATGTTCAAGAGTAAACAAATGACCTCACACGTCTAATACACGCCAGCTGGTGGGTCTAATATATGTTCACAAATGTGTTGATATTATTTATACAATTATTGCAATATTGCATAACAGTAAATCTCCTATTTTTTGGTTTGAATAAAAATTCATTATGTGAATAAAAAATCAAAATGGAATTCACTTGTAAAGCCTGAAAACATAACTAATGAACAGAGGAAATGTTAGTTTAGTGCCAGGAATGCCTGCATTGTTTATTCTGAACCCTATTTTGAACTTTGCGTTAAATTAGCCAAATTAACAATTTCCGATCACTTTATTTTATAGTTGAAACAGTTGACTTGGCGATTTCTTGTGCTCAATCAATAGAATAGAAATAATACTAGTGAAACAGCTAAGAATTTGGTTGACTGGAATAATGTAATTGGCCTACAATGGGAGTCAAGGTCGGCAAAATCGCTGCTGCGTAAATATCGCTGACACATCGAAATTCACGAGAGCATAATTTCGTCAATTTTCCATCAAATTTCGTACTTTTTTTATTACCTTCGGAAAATGATTCTCTACCATTTCATAAGAAAAAATAACTAAAATTTTTTTTGAAAATTTTTGGACCCTGGTACAGGTCCTTCATCACAAATCCGGCATCATTGGGATCTGTAGTGTGCCAAATTACAGAGTGGTTAGGTTAGAATACACTTAATAAAATTAACCAATTTGACTTACACAGTTCATTGAACGTCGGCAAAAATCGAACATTTCTGCTACTTTGAGCTCAATTTCAAGGTACTTTTCTTCATGAAAGCAATCAAAATCATGTCTATTTCTGTAATATATCTTCCATTCTATCAAATGAGTCCCAAAAAATGAGAATACAACCATAAAAACCATACGAAAATATACTGCAAAGAGGCGGTTAATGGCCGAGAAGTTAACTCCCTTATTTATCGTCCGTCTTTTTATTTTTGTTGTACGTTAAGAAGCATCTTTCCATCATACATTGCCCAAGTTTCAATGAGATAGCCCAACAAACAACCGAGAAAAAAAATATTTACTAAAAATCATATATGGCAAGCCCAAGCCAGGTACTGGAAAAAAGTCACTTTGTCTCACTTTTCTGGGTTATCCTAGGTTCTCTATACATACACTGCTATGTATGATAATCTATGTAACTGTATTTGTGTATACCTGAATAAACTTATTTACTTCTAGTCTGTCAACTGAGTACAAGAAACCGCCCATTCACTTATTTCAACTACCCAATAAAGTGGTCAGAAATTGGCAATTTGGCCTATTTCACACAAATTTCAACAGATGCCAATTTCAAAATAGGATCCAGAATAAACAATGCAGACATTCCTGGCATTAAAGTAACATTTTCTCTGTTAATTAATCACGGCTACAGGCCCCTCTTATATTACTCTTGCTTCTCATTTGGAATTTTTATTCACAAAAAAATAGATTTACTGTTATGCAGACTGCTGCATTATTGTAATAATTGTATAAATAATGTCAAGCCATTCTTGACTACGTATTGGACTGGCAGGCGAACAGGTATTGGACGGTGACGTCTTTTGTTTACTCTTGAGCTTCGCTAAAGAATAGAACATTTTTGCTACTGTGAGCGCAATTTCAAGGTACTTTTCGTCATGAAAGCAATCAAAATCATATCTATTTCTGTAACATATCTTTCATTCTATCAAATGAGACTGAAAAAATGAGAATATAACCATAAAATCCATACAAAAATATACTGCTAAGCGGCCGCTAATGACTGAGAAGTGAACTCTGCTATTTATGGTCTGATTTCTTTCATTTTTGGTGTACGTTAAGAAGTATCTTTCCATCATACATTGCCCAAGTTTGAATAAGATAACCCAACAAACAACTGAGAAAATAATATAATAATAATAATAATAATAATAATAATAATAATAATAATAATATCTTTATTTACTACATGTACAGGTACAAGGTATACAGGCCTGGCTGACATCAGTGACATACTACTGTATAGAAAGCCGCTTGTTATGCAGAATATTTCAAGAAAATTAGGTCAGTGTCCCAGGATAACACCCACACTAGTCGACTAACACCCAGGTACCCATTTACTGATGGGTAAACATAGACAACAGGTGTAAAGAAACATGCCTAATGTTTCTACCCTGGCTGAGAATCGAATATTTACCAAAAATCATGTATGGCTAACCCAAGCCAGGTACTAAAAATAAGCCACATTGACTTTTTTTTGGGTTATCCTAGGTTCTCTACACATATGCTGCTTTGTTTCAGGTTTATGGTGCAGTACGAGTGTATATGACAGTTAGCCCTGTGCTACACTTCGTTTTCTCTAATATAAGCCACCAAGACAGGGATAGGAGAATGGTATTTGCATGCCATATCCTCTTCATACCTCCATCGAACTGCTCGGTGTTATGCCAAATATTATTCATTCTGGAGTATTTAACATGTTTTATGTTATTTATATTGTTTATTATGTCATATTAGATCAATTGTGATAGGCAAATAAGCTGTAGTGTTGATATTAGCGTAATAATAAAGCATATTCTCTTGATTCATGAGACTGAGCTCATGGCAACCGACAGTATCTGCAAAGCCACCTTATCTTTAATGGATAATGTACTGTGTAGGTGCTTTACATAATGAGAAGCATTTCTTTTATTCATTGGAACCATGGCTAGGGTTAAAAGTAAGCAGGTTAAAACAATAAACGGAGAAAAAAAATTGGAATGACCCAGGAAATTTGAAATTATGCTAGCCAAAATTAGTGCCGAATAACTGAAGGAACCGAATAACTGATTGCTGGATTTGTGATGGCGGACCTGTACACACTTTGAAATTTGGCCTCTGGACCCTGAAAGGGTTAATAAAAAAACACCAACTTGAAAAAAAGTTCAGATTAGGCCTAATTACTAAAGAATTTACTAAAAGATACATATCAATACTCACAAAACTAATACGAAAATCAAAGCAAATGTATTACAAAAATAGATTTAGTGAAATAAAAGGTGATATGACAAGTACCTGGCAAACCCTATCCAAAATTTTGGGCTCTAGGAAACCGTCTGGAAACAGAGAGAAACTTAACTAAACTAGATGAACCTCACATACAACCTAAAGACATGGCCGACAAATTTAATGCCTTCTTCCCTACTGTAGGATCAAAACTAGCAAGTCAAATTCCTTGCTCAAATACCCAGCCGAATGAGTACCTCTCTTGCAACTACCCAAATACTCTGTTTCTAGCTCCAACTAATTCCACTGAAGTCTCACTCATCATTAAATCATTAAAAAACAAAGCAGGTGATCTGGATAACTTGCCACCATTCATATATAAAAAAGCTGCATATGAGAGGTCACCCATTACTGCAACAATGTTTAACAGATCTGCAGCATCCTCAACCTTTCCAAGGGTCACCCCAATCCACAAAGGAGGTGATCCAACTGACTTGAACAACTATAAACCCATATTAAACTTGCCCTTATACAAATGCTTGAACTAATATACACAGCCCTCGATAAAAATAAATATCCTCTGGGGCTCTTTATCAGCCTACGAAAAGCATTTGATACAGTCGACCACAATCTCTTACACCACAAACTGAATCATTATGGCATCAGAGGACATTCTCTTAACTACCTAAAATCCTATCATAACGACAGACACCAGTATGTACATGCAAATGGAGTCAACTCCGCTATCCAACCTGTAGCTGTAGGAGTACCCCAGGGTAGAGTCCTAGGCCCACTCCTCTTTATCATCTACATCAATGATCTCCCCAATGCATCCCAACTCCTTACACCAGTTCTATTCGCAGATGACGCTACATATGTCTACTCCCATTCAGACCCAGCTGTACTTAGAAACACTGTAAACAATGAACTGCTAAAGATATATACTTGGATGATGACCAACAAACTCACTCTCAATATAGACAAAACATAGTTCATGCTGTTTGGCAACAGAGCCTTAAATATCCAACTTAACATACTGTTAAATGGTTTCCCTATATCAAGACACACGGAGGGCAAATTTCTAGGTCTTCTCCTTGACTGTAATCTTAAATTTCAGTCCCATACCCATCACATAGCCATGAAAATTTCCATATCAGTAGAAATCCTTTCCAAGATATGATACTATGTACCACAAATGACTCTCCTTACCCAGTACCACACTCTAATATATCTTTACCTCAACTATGGTATTTGTGCCTGGGGCTTAACCACAGCCAACCACCTTAGACCCTTAATAATCCAACAAAAAGCTATTGTGCAGGTGATAACTAGCTCCTGTGCTAGACAACACACCCCACCACTTTTCAAAAGACTCAACTTGCTAAATATACAAGACATACACTCTTATTATTGTGCCTACTACATATACAGAACATTAAATTCCACTGTAAACCCTCCCCTAAAACTACTCCTTGACAGTTACAACAGAATACACAGCTACAATACAAGGCATAAAGCACTTTTCAACATCCCTCGAGTCAGTCTCTCACTATGCAAGAACGCTATGCACATAAAGGGCCCGAAGATCTGGAACTCACTACCAGAACAGGTCAAGGATCCCCTGACAGCTTATAAATTTAGGACTTTGCTAAAAAAATCATCTTATCTCACAATATTAACCAAATCAACCAAAACATCTGCTTACTAGTTTCATTATGTGACCTCTAGGCTCTTAATTCTGCCAATCCATAAAATCATCTTATCTCTCAATATTAACCAAATCAGCCAAAAATCTGCTAATTATTTTTATTATGTGACCTCCTGGCTTTTAATTCTGCCAATCCATAAAGTATTACCACCTGCACCATTACTTGTAAGGTAGATTTTGTGTGCAATTTCAAGATTATTTTACTGAACCCTACTCCACCTTACTACCTCTCACTTGTATTAAGTTTAAATAAGATTGTAAAACAGATAACCACTACTTCTTGTCTAGTTTTAAGTATAGTTACTATGTACTACTATCTTATCTAGTTTTAATTAGTTACTATGTTTCAGGATTAGTTTTCCCAAAATGCCTCAGCATGATAGTGGCTATCTTTGTACTTAGCAAATCAAAACTGTAATTACACATTGCAACCTTTACAAAGAAATAAACTTTACTTATCTTGGAACTATTGAGGAAATTTTCACTATGTTTTGTTTCATTGATCTTCAATTTTCACAATGTTTGACTGAGTTGTGTTCCAGCTACTGGGCTTCTTAAGGGTGTTCTCTAGCTCATAAACCTCTTATGGAATACAGGTAATAGCCCCTATGTCTCTTAAGAGATTACAACTGCAGCTCCTCTGTCTCTCAAGGGTTTTACAATATATCTACTGGGCCTTTTACATGCTTCAAGGTAAAGGAGACTGGGATTATGGCATACTGACAATACCTCTCCAGCATTTAGTATTTTGCTGTAAATATCTGGACAAAATACCTAACTTTGGGATGCACTCCAGGTATATATTTTTTTTTCAGAATGTGAGAGCAAAATGGGCAATTAAAGATCACCACACAGTCTCTCAGTGAATTTGGTGTCTTTGTTTAGGTTCTCATGGCCTGAGGATTGTTGTAAACCTTATACAGCTGAATTCCTCACTGAATTTGAACCTGGTGGGCTGGGCTGCAGGATATGACCCTCAAATACTCTCATAACAAAAAAGATTTGGCAAGAATGGTACCTGGTTTCAGACCGGGCCTTGGGGATGATGACCCCCGAAACTCTCTCCAGGCATACTGCTGCAATATTTATATAATTTATTTTATATTTAAGTTGGAATTCTAATGCTAAGGCTATCTATGTATACCTGATATGTAATTCAGCAATTGTACAATGAATGAGAACTTACGTGAATAAGAGAAACGTGCATTTAGTGACTGAAAACTGAGTATGGTAGATGTCAGTAGACAGCAGCATGCCATAACTGTTAATTACCACAAAAATAAATATGTAATTGTGCAACTTGTGGTAAGTAATACAGAATAATTTTTTAAAGAAAATTCAATTATATGGGCATAATTATGTGCTGTGTAATTTTATTGGTGGAAATATGCTTTACGAAGCGTCCACATACCAAACTTTTGCGACTTTGGGAGTTTAAGTGAATATAAATGAAGAGGCATAATGCTCTAATTGTTTAAAGGTATAAGAATTATGAATTTGGACTACTTTTGCCTCCTGTGACATAAATAAGTCAATATACTTTATTATCAAATACAAAATTATGTTACACTTCTCGTTATCTAATAATACTTTTAACCCTTTGACTGTCGCAGGCCCCTTTTTGAAACTGTCATTCTATTTCACAAAATATTCGAAAAAAAAAAAAATATATATATTTTTTCTTATGAAAATGTTAAGATTATTTTTCTGAGTGTTCTAGTCCCCCCAAAAATTTTTTGCCATCAGTACTTACTGAGATATAGAGGCGTGAAGTTTGCAGAAAATGAGCCGCGTATGGCAACAGCAGCGACTGCCGCTCACCCTGTAATCTTTGGTTTACTTGTATTTGAAGGTTTGTTGTTTTTTCACTATTTTATTTTTTCACATAACTTATGTGGCCTGTGAGACCAAAGTAAGGTGCAATGTACATATATACACTCGTTGTATACAACACAATAAGCACACAAACATAATTATCAATATGTTGTTTACAAAACTTGTTTACAAAAACAAACAATACAAAAATTTTTTTACTATTGTTCTATAATATATATATGCCAATGTACAGTCACCGAACAAATTCCTAGAAGTTCTGCAGCTTGTGGAACTCTTTGAAACATGTTTTCATACACAATGGTGTTTTACACTCCTCACACATAAAATCAGTGTGTGTGCATTTTTGTGGACTTTTTTTTTTTATGTGCAAAGACAAAACATCTCGTCTGAGCAGTTTTCTTCAAAGTATTAGCAAGCAGTTGTGTTATGTAGTTATCCTAGGTAAATGGTCATGTGTCATCATTCCTTCCTTCCTGCATTCGTTTCCTACCTTCCTTCCCTACTTTCCTGCATTCCTTACTTTTTTCCTTCCTTTCATCTCGTCCTTCCTTCATTCCTGCCTTCCATTCTTCCTTCCTTCTGGTTTCTATAATATATATACACATATATAGTCACTGGATACTTTCATATAACTGCTATTATCTTCATTCATCAAGCTTGTCTTGTGTGCGAGTGTTTACCTGGAGAGTTTACCTGGAGAGAGTTTCGGGGGTCAACGCCCCCGCTGCCCGGTCTGTGACCAGGCCTCCTGGTGGATCAGCCCCTGATCAACCAGGCTGTTGCTGCTGGTTGCACGCAAACCAACGTACGAGTGTGTGGCTTATAATTGTTTTGAGTCAGGAGTCGGCAGCTGTCAAAATGACATATCTCATTACTCACTCCCCCTACCACCTGTCAAAACAATGGGGTCGGATGCTGCTTCCCCTCCATTCTATCTAATTATCTTTCTCCCTCATTCTATCTCTTTCAATCTGCCTCTCTCTTTCTATCTGTCTGTCTATCTCTGTCTCACAGGTACACATAAATACAAGTATACATAGTGTAAATTACCTAGGATAACCCAAAAAATCCAGACAAAGTGATATACTCTGCTTGAAGATGTGAGTAAACGTGATGATGACACAGTCTTGTGGCTCTCTCTGAGACAGAGAGCTAGAAGGATAGACAGGGAGGTTGGCAGACAGACAAATAGACAGACAGAAATGTTTGTGTAACAGCAAAAACAAAGGCAGGGCGATGGTCATCTAATCTTTTCTTATTAGCTGCACCCTCCCCCACACTCGTTTACGCTCATCAAACGTCATCTCTCATCAGATGTTATCTCCCCTTATCTTGTCACTGTCATGGGGTGGACTTTTTTTTTCTTGCTTCAAGGGAACAATATTATTACATCTTCTTCTTCTTCTTCCTCCTCCTCCTCCATTGCTTTTGGTCTCAAACTCCTGGAAATCATGAAATTGATCTTCACTGACACTTCCATCTGTGTTAGAGCATCACTTGGGAAGAGAAGAGTCCCAGATTTGCTGGGGAGTCACATATTTCTTACCGCTAAGCATGCTGAAAAAGGATGGCTGAAATGGCATTCCCACAATGCACCACTGGCTCCCCAATTTTTTTTATATGGTGCACACTGACCATGGAGACCCATTCTCTCACATGTGGGCCTACCAGCTTTCTCCTGCTTGATTTGAAGCTGCTAGAATTTATGCATATAAATACGTCAGAAACAGTGGCACGTAAGATGTATATATACGGCATAAACAGTCAAAGAGTTAAAGGACAACTACAGCCAGATGCAGAAACCTTATGGTCTCTCTATTAAAAGGTGATGCAAAAGCTCATGTAAGTGCTTGTATTTGCCGTAGAGAAATGAAATTTGCTGCGAAATAATCAGGCGATTCATGATGCAATAACAGGGTAAAATCTAATACATATTACTTCAGTGGACAGTGTTAAGACATTACATAGCACTTGCTTTTGTATGTACAGAAGTAAAAGGTAGCACTGCCAGACAAGTAAAAGGTAACACAGCCAGATAAGTAAAATGTAACACTGCCAGACTTTTGTGTATTATTTTTGTATATTCCTACTACAGCCTCTCCTCACTTAGCGACATACTAGTTCACCAACAACTCGGACTTACAACAGGCTCTCTGACCAGTATGCATACCTAATTAATGTATATTAGAGTTGATTTCCTTTACTCTCTTTATTACAATATACAGTACACTACTGTATAAACATTTAAAACTATACCAGAAATGTTATAAATGGTGCAAAGGTTACATTAAAACAATATCAAAGATGGTTGACAAAAACCTACTACTATCATAATATGCTCCTCACTTAGCAATGCATTCATTTACTGACGAGATCTTAACCCTTTGAGGGTTTCGGCCGTACTAGTACAGCTTACGATCCAGGGTTTTTGACGTACTAGTACGCCTAAATTCTAGCACCCTCAAATCTAGTGGGAGAAAGCTGGTAGGCCTACATATGAAAGAATGGGTCTATGTGGTCAGTGTGCACAGTATAAAAAAAATCCTGCAGCACACAGTGCATAATGAGAAAAAAAAAACTTTGACCGTTTTTTTTGGAATAAAACAGCGAATTTGCACTGTATTTTCATATGGTATTTATTGTTGTATTCTAGTTTTCTTGGTCTCTTTTTATAGAATGGAAGACATATTACAGAAACTGAGATGATTTTGATTGGTTTTTCAATGAAAAGTACCTTGAAATTGAGCTCAAAGTAGCAGAAATGTTCAATTTTTACCAAAGTTCAAAAGTAAACAAATCATGCCAAGCGTCCAATACATGTCAACTGGTGAGTCTAATATTCTTTCGCAAGTGTGCCAATATTATTTATACCATTTTTTACACTAATGCAGTAGTCTGCGTAACAGTAAATCTTCTACTTTTTGTGAGAATAAAAATTCAAAGTGGAAAGCAAAAGAATGTAAGAGGGGCCTTGAGACGTGACTAATGAACAGAGGGAATGTGAAGTTGTCATCAGAATAAGTAATATTCGGAATGAGTAAAGTTTTTTCGTCAAAATATTGGCTAGGTGAACGTCACTGAACTCGGAGTGTTCAGGAGTGTTGGGGCCACTCAGGCCCCAACACTCCATGTACAGCCAATGTACCATTGTTTACCAGCCAGTGAGGACAATCCCATGTGTTCATATGATACATTTTGTATTACAGTGGACCCTCGCCTAACAAACGCATCACATAACGTTAAATCCGGCTAGTGATACATTTTAACGCAAAAATTTTGCCTCGGCTAGCACTAAAAAACTCGCCCAATGCGATTCGTTCCATTCAAGATGCGTCCACTTGCGGCCTGAGCACGCCTCACTTGTCCCATGGGTGCCAGTGTTTACAAGCCAGCCACCGCGGTCTCATCCAAACATACAATCGGAACATTTCATATTATCACAGCGTTTTTAGTGATTGCACCTGCAAAATAAGTCACCATGGGCCCCAAGAAAGCTTCTAGTGCCAATCCTACAGCAAAAAGGGTGAGAATTACTATGGATATGAAGAAAGAGATCATTGCTAAGTATGAAAGTAGAGTGCGTGTCTCCGAGCTGGCCAGGTTGTACACAAAACCCCAATCAACCATCGCTACTATTGTGACCAAGAAAACGGCAATCAAGGAAGCTGTTCTTGCCAAAGGTGCAACTTTGTTTCTGAAACAGAGATCGCAAGTGATAGAAGATGTTGAGAGACTGTTATTGGTGTGGATAAACGAAAAACAGATAGCAGGAGATAGCAGCAAAGGGCCAGCAAAGGTTGGTTTGAGAGATTTAAGAATCGTAGTGGCATACATAGTGTGATAAGGCATGGTGAGGCTGCCAGTTTGGACCAAAAAGCAGCTGAAAAATATGTGAAGGAATTCAAGGAGTACATAGACAGCGAAGAATTGAAACCTGAACAAGTGCTTAATTGTGACGAAACAGGCCTGTTTTGGAAGAAAATGCCAAGCAGGACCTACATTACTCAGGAGGAAAAGGCACTTCCAGGACATAAGCCTATGAAAGACAGGCTTACTCTGCTGATGTGTGCTAATGCTAGTGGTGATTGCAAAGTGAAGCCTTTATTGGTGTATCACTCTGAAACTCCCAGAGTGTTCAGGAAAAACAATGTCCTCAAGGCTAATTTGTGTGTGATGTGAAGGGCAAACAGTAAGGCATGGGTCACTAGAGACCTTTTCTATGACTGGTCATACCATGCATTTGCCCCCACTGTGAAAAATTACCTCCTGGAAAATAAATTGGACCTTAAGTGCCTCCTGGTATTAGACAATGCTCTTGGTCATCCTTCAGACGTGGCAGAGCGACTTTCTGGGGAGATGAGCTTCATTAAGGTCAAGTTTTTGCCTCCTAATACCACTCCTCTCCTGCAGCCCATGGACCAGCAGGTCATTGCAAACTTCAAAAAACTCTACACAAAAGCTATGTTTGAAAGGTGCTTTGTAGTGACCACAGAAACTCTAAGACTCTAAGAGAGTTTTGGAGAGATCACTTTAGCATCCTCAATTGTGTAAACATTGTAGGTAAGGCTTGGGAGGAAGTGACTAAGAGGACCTTGAACTCTGCTTGGAAGAAACTGTGGCCAGAATGTGTAGACAAAAGGGATTTTGAAGGATTTGAGGCTAACCCTGAGAAGCCTATGCCAGTTGTGGAATCAATTGTGGCATTGGGAAAGTCCTTGGGGTTGCAGGTTAGTGGGGAGGATGTGGAAGAGCTGGTGGAGGAGGACAATGATGAACTAACCACTGATGAGCTGCAAGATCATCTTCAACAGGAAGAGGCCAGACCTGAGGAAACTGCTCCGGAGGAGGGGATAGAGTAATTGAGGAAGTTGCCTACTTCAAAGATTAAGGAAATGTGTGCAATGTGGCTTAAAGTACAAACCTTTTTTGATGAAAATCACCCTCACACAGCTATTGCAAGCTGTGCTGGTGACTATTACACTGACAATGTTGTGAAACACTTTAGGAATGTCATAAAGGAACGGGAGGTACAGGCCTCTATGGACAGATATGTTGTGCGAACGAGGTCCAGTGACTCTCAAGCTGGTCCTAGTGGCATTAAAAGAAGAAGGGAAATAACCCCGGAAAAGGACTTGACATCTCAAGTCCTAATGGAAGGGGATTCCCCTTCTAAACATTAACACTATCCACACACTCCCCTCCTCCCATCCCATCAATCATCACCAGATCTTCAATGAAGGTAAGTGTCATGTAATTGTACATGTCTTCTTCAGTTTGTGTGTATTAAAATTAATATTTCATGTGGTAAAATTTTTTTTTTTTTTTTTTTTTTTTTTTTTTTTTTTTTTTTTTTTTCATACTTTGGGGTGTCAGGAACGGATTAATTTGATTTCCATTATTTCTTATGGGGAAAATTAATTCGGCTAATGATAATTTCACCTAACGCTGAGCTCTCAAAAACAAATTAACCCTTTGACTGTCGCGGCCGTATATATACGTCTTACGAGGTACCGTGTTTGACGTATATATACTCATAAATTCTAGCGGCTTCAAATCAAGCAGGAGAAAGCTGGTAGGCCCACATGTGAGAGAATGGGTCTGTGTGGTCAGTGTGCACCATATAAAAAAAATCCTGGAGCATGCAGTGCATAATGAGAAAAAAAAAACTCCGACCATTTTTTTTTTTTTTTAATTAAAATGCCGACTTTGTGGTCTATTTTCGTATAGTATTTATGGTTGTATTCTCGTTTTCTTGGTCTCATTTGATAGAATGGAAAGCATATTATAGAAATAGAGATGATTTTGATTGATTTTACTATAAAAAGACCTCTTCAAGGGGGGCTCCTTGGCGTGGTGAAGAGGCTCTTGGTCTGAGGAATTAGCCCTGTCGGTCTTCTTCCTCAGACCGAACCTAATTACCCCCCATTCTCCCCTCCCCTATCCCATCCTCCCCTTTTTCCATTCCTCCTCCTCCTCCTCACCCCTCCCTTTTGCCCTTCCTCTTCTTGGCCTTCGTGATTTCTCCCACAGGCGCACTAGTTCCTAGGTAGGGGAAAGGACACCGGGGTCCATCCCATTCCGTTGAGGTTTCTTGGCGGTGGCGTAGTTTGCCGTGGAATCTGGATTGCCTGGGGATGTCCCGATCCCTCTCCGGTATCCCGGAGTAGCTTTGGGTGTCTTTTGGGCGACGGGTGTATCTCTGGAAGCCACCTTTCGGATTCCGGGGGTGGTGGCTGAAGGAGGTATGCTTTGTGGCGGATATCCGGCCGCCCTCTCTTTTGTCCACCGAGGTAGCTCGGCAGATGTGAGGTTGCTATCCCAGATTGCTGGTTTACTGGCATGAAGGGTAGGGTATGGCACGGGTTCCATGCTGCATCTGCGCTACTAGCGGTGTCGAGTCCTCTTGGGCGCGGAGGGGGATTTCCGGCCCTTTCATTCCTCCTGGGAACTATTCCTCCCCGCTCCCCCCTTTTTTTATTCTTTTTTTTATTTTTATTTTCTTTTCTTCTTTCTTTTTTTTTCTTAAAAACAAAAAGCAAAGGAGTAACCTAACCATGGCAGCCCTAGTCCATGAAACCACTACCCCCGGGCCCCTTCTTGATACCGCACCCCATTCTGACCCTGCCTTGTGTTTAGACCACTCTTCGGACACTCCTGATGCCCCTGTACCTCTTGCTGGTGCTGTTTCCTCACCCGCTTCAGGTACTGGGACTTCGACTGACTCCTTCGATTTGTCTGAACTCCGCTCTCCTTTGACTATGCTTCCGGCTTCTCCCTCTACGGTACGGCAATTTTCGAATCGCCCACCCATTTCCTGCCGGACCAACTCCGGTCCTACTCCTAAACGCCAACGTCAATCTCCTGATGATGCTCCGTCGTTACCTTCCCATTCTACTCGGAAACGACCGACACGTCAAGCACTCCCTCTCCACGCTCAGTTTCGGACCACACAATGGACTAAATTCTTTACTTTAAGACCAACTTCTTCTTCTGCCTACCTTTCTGACCATAGTATTGCCAAAGCGCTCCTGCGTCATGTTGGCAGAGATATTTCATTTCACGCTCTCAAGAGCGGTACACGCATCGTCACTGTCCAGAATGCTACCCAAGCTCATGATCTTTCTCTCCTTTCGAATATCGATACTACTCCTATCACTATTGAAAAACATCTTTCTCTCAATTCTTGTAGTGGTACTGTCATTCTGCCCCATACCATAGTCCAACAGAATTTCCAGTCATGTGGCAATGACATTTTTGAACAGCTGGAACTCCAGGATCTCCCAATCCTCAAAGTAGACACTTATGTCCTTCCTGCCCGGGGGCGGAGACGTTACCCTTGCAATGTGGCTCGTTTAACTTTTGACAGCCGAGAACTCCCGTCCTCTGTATATGTCGCGGGACATCGGTTACAAGTTCGAAAGGTGATACCTACACCGCAACAATGTAGAAATTGCTGGCGTTTTGGTCACCCAGCGAAATATTGCAGATCTATGGCCGAATGCCCAGTCTGTGGTGCCGACAACCATTCTAATACATCTTGCAGTCAACCTCCATCTTGCCTTAATTGTAATGAAGCTCACCCTTCGTACTCCCGCCGTTGCCAGGTCTACTTAAATGAACGTGAAATCCGTTGCCTCAAAGAGGCAGAAGGTCTCCCTTATGCTATGGCAGTTACTCATCTCCGCCTCCAAGGGAGACTACCCCGTGTTTCTTATTCTCGTGTTTCCAAACGTCCCCCCACTTCTGGGGTCCCATCTTCTGCAGCCTCCTCTGTTGTTACCCCTCCCATAGCCACTACGGCATCTAATCCTTTTGCTGTCCTTGGCTCTGACGTCCCGACTACAACTCAGTCTGTTCTCACATCTTCGCGTCCTTCCTCACAAGCCCCAGTATCGACAAGACCTCGTACGACACCTAATACCAATCGCCCCTCTACTCAGAAGTCCAAAAAATCCACATTGCTCAAATCTTCTTTGCCCCTTCCTTCCCTTCTTCCACCTCCACACGTTACCTTTCCAGTCTCTGTACCTAGTTCTTCCCCTCTCTCTGGCTCTATTACAAGTGTGGAGATTCACCCTCCTCCTCGTACTATGCCTTCCACCCCCGTCCCCTCCCAAGTTTCTCCCTCTTCTGTCACCTCCCAGGTTTCTACCTCTTCTGTCCCCCCCCACACTTCATCTCCAGTCCCTTACACTTTTCCCTCCCCCTCTACTTTGGTACAGTCCATTACTGTCCCAATCTTTACTCACCCTCCTCCTCCTATCTCCAATATGGTTTCCCATACATCTTTGAATTCAGAAACACTTGAAGCCATTTCAGAATATATTGCAGAGACTAAACCTTCAATGGACACTGATTCACTTCCTGTTCCTTCTCTTCCCTCTCCTCCATCTTCACAACCCCATTCTTCGCAACGCTCCGTTCCTTCGCTACTTGAACATCTTCCAATGCCACCACACGTTGACTTTTCTAACCCCTCTAGTCCGTAGGTGCCTTTACCTACAGATTCCTGATATTTTCTTCATCGCCAATCATGGCCTATTTACAGTGGAATATCCGCGGCCTCAGGGGTAATCGGGGTGAGCTTCAGATGTTGCTTTCCAGGTTTTCCCCTGTTGGTGCTTGCTTACAAGAACCAAAATTACACTCGGCTGTTTTCCAACCTATCTCAGGCTATAATTTATTGTATTCTTCGGATCCTTTCTCAGATGGGACCTTTAATGAAAGTGCCCTTCTTCTACGCAATGATATTCCGTACTGTCAACTATTTGTCCATACCTCGCTGCATTACACTGCAGCCCGTATCCACTTGAATAAGTGGTTTACAATATGTTCTTTATATCTCTCTCCTTCTCGAGCATTTTCTATCCCAGACTTTGCCTTTCTTGTTTCATCCTTACCACCACCACTTCTGTTACTTGGTGATTTTAATGCCCACCATTTCCTCTGGGGGGGGTCTCATTGTGACTCACGTGGCATTCAGTTGGAGGCTTTTCTTGCCTCTCACCCCCTCCATGTTTTAAATACGGGTACTCCCACCCATTTTGATCCTCGTACTCATACTCTCTCTTGCATCGATCTATCAGTCTGCTCTTCCTCCACTGCACTAGACTTCACCTGGTCTGTTCTACCAGACTTACATGACAGCGATCATTTTCCGATCATTCTTACTTCTCCTTCCTATTCACCACCTTCCCGTAACCCTCGCTGGCAATTTGATCGGGCAAATTGGGATCTTTACTCACACCTCACTGCTTTTAGTGAGGTTCCTTCTTCATCCTCCATTGATGAGCTCCTACACATCTTCTCGACATCAGTTTATACCGCAGCTTCTCATTCTATACCCCAAACCTCAGGCAGGCATTCTCAGAAGTGCGTGCCTTGGTGGTCTCCTGCTTGTGCTCGTGCAGTACGTTTGAAACGTGCTGCATGGGGCAGGTACCGGTACAATAGAACCGCTGAGAGACTTGTTGATTTTAAGCAGAAGCGTGCGATCGCTCGCCGTGTCATCCGTGAAGCTAAACGCACTTGTTGGCGAGACTATGTTTCCACCATCACCTCTGCTTCTTCTATGAGTGCAGTCTGGAAAAAAGTGAGGAAATTGAGTGGTAAATACTCTCCTGACCCGGCTCCTGTTCTACGGGTCACTGGTGTTGATATAGCAAACCCTCTCGACGTTGCCATTGAACTTGGCACACATCTGGTCCGTATTTCCCGAGGGCTCCATCTATGCCCCTCGTTTCTTTCCTCAAAGTCTGCCAGAGAGTTAGTACCCTTGGACTTTTCTTCTCTCGGAGAAGAACAGTATAATGTGCCTTTTACACTTCAAGAACTGGAGGCAACGCTCTCAGCCTGCCGATCATCGGCAGCTGGGCCTGATGACATTCATATTCGTATGTTACAACATTTACATCGGTCAGCCCTTGTAGTCCTCTTACACCTCTTCAATCTTATTTGGGCACAAGGAGTTCTTCCCCAGCTGTGGAAATCTGCCATTGTTCTCCCTTTCCGCAAACCGGGTACTACAGGACATGATGCCTCCCACTATCGCCCCATCGCTCTTACAAGTGCAGTTTGCAAAGTGATGGAACGCCTCGTAAATCGACGTTTAATGTGGTATTTAGAGACTCACAACAGTCTCTCCGCTAGTCAATATGGCTTTCGTAAGGGTCGTTCTACCATAGACCCCTTACTACGCTTGGATACGTATGTTCGTAATGCCTTTGCGAATAATCACTCAGTTATTGCCATATTTTTTGACCTTGAGAAGGCATATGACACAACTTGGAGGTATAATATTTTGGCCCAGGCCCATTCCTTAGGCCTCCGAGGCAATCTACCATCCTTCCTTAAGAACTTTTTAACTGACAGACATTTCCGTGTTCGAGTCAATAATGTTCTTTCCCCGGACTTCGTCCAAGCTGAAGGTGTCCCTCAAGGATGTGTTCTAAGCACAACACTTTTTCTCCTTGCTATAAATGATTTGGCCTCTGTTCTTCCACCCAATATTTGGTCATCACTCTATGTTGATGACTTCGCTATTGCTTGTGCAGGCGTTGACTGTCACTTTATTGCAGTTTCTCTCCAGCATGCGGTCGACCGTGTTTCCACTTGGGCCACCACACATGGGTTTAAATTTTCAAGTACCAAAACTCACCAAATTACTTTCACTAGACGCTCTGTTATCTCCGATCATCCTTTGTATCTCTATGGCTCCCGTATCCCCGAACGTGATACAGTCAGGTTTCTAGGCCTTCTCTTTGACCGTCGGTTAACCTGGAAACCTCACATTACCTCTCTGAAGGCAACTTGTCACAGCCGGCTAAACCTTCTTAAAACCCTTGCTCATCTTTCCTGGGGAGCTGATCGTCGAACTCTGCTTCGCCTACATTCAGCCCTCGTTTTATCGAAACTCGATTATGGTGACCAGATTTATTCCGCGGCCTCTCCTGCTACTCTCTCTAGCCTTAACTCTATCCATCACCAAGGCTTACGTTTGTGCCTTGGTGCTTTTCGCTCTTCCCCTGTTGAGAGCCTCTATACAGAAGCAAATGTTCCATCCTTGTCTGATCGCCGTGATGCCCATTGCCTTCGTTACTATGTACGCTCTCACGATCTACACAATCCTTCCATTTATAGAATGGTCACCGATATTAGTAGACATTCTTTATTCGTTCGCCGCCCCTGTTTGCTCCGTCCCTTTTCTCTTCGCCTACATTCACTCTTGTCTTCCCTTCAGTTACCACCTTTATATGTTCATGTAGCATCTCACTTTTCCCTGCCCCCCTGGGAAGTTCCAGCTGTTCGGGTCTGTTCTTTCTCACTCCCTTGCTCGAAAGCTCAACTGCCTACGGTGGCTTCCCGCTCTCTTTTTCTTGATCACTTCCACTCCCATTCTCATGCCACCGCTGTGTACACAGATGGCTCTAAGTCTTCAGACGGCGTCGGATTCGCAGCAGTGTTTCCGGACAGCGTCGTACGAGGGCATTTACTATCTTCAGCTAGCATTTTTACTGCTGAACTGTATGCCATTCTTGCAGCACTTATTCGTATTGCATCTATGCCTGTGTCATCATTTGTAGTAGTCTCAGACTCCCTTAGTGCTCTACAGGCTATACGAAAATTTGATACATCTCATCCCCTAGTTCTCCGTATCCAACTTTGGCTACGCCGTATCTCTACCAAACATAAAGATATTGTTTTTTGTTGGGTCCCTGGTCATGTCGACGTACAGGGCAATGAACAGGCAGACACTGCTGCACGGTCAGCAGTATATGACCTACCAATTTCCTATCGAGGTGTTCCATTTCTGGACTATTTTGCTGCAATAGCTACCCACCTTCGCACCCGTTGGCAACAACGTTGGTCAACTCTGCTCGGTAACAAACTTCATTCTATTAAACCGAGCATAGGTTACTGGCCGTCTTCTTGTCATCAGTGCCGAAGTTGGGAGACCACTCTCTCCCGCCTTCGCATTGGCCACACTCGTCTTACTCATGGGTATCTCATGGAGAGGCACCCTGTTCCTCTCTGTGAGCAGTGTCAAGTTCCAGTATCGATTAGCCACATTCTGTTAGACTGCCCTCTCTATCAACGAGCACGCAGAATTTACCTCCAACGTCGTCTTCGTTCTACTACTCTCTCTTTACCTTCCCTTCTTGCTGATGGACCCTCCTTTAATCCTGACTCTCTCATTGACTTCTTGACAACGTCCGATTTACTCCACAAACTCTGATGATACTTTTCGCACTCCCCTCAGCCCTTTCTGGTTCAGTCTCTTGCTGCCCTTTACCCTTTCACCATCCACTGCCCCGCTGTTATCCGTAACCTGTTGCTCATCCATCTCCCTTTTGCCACCTGATGCCCTCACTTCCTTCCTGCCCTGCAGCGCTGTATAGTCCTTGTGGCTTAGCGCTTCTTTTTGATTATAATAATAATAATAATACTATAAAAAGAACCTGGAAATGGAGCTCAAAGCAGGGGAAATGTTTGATTTTTGCCAATGTTCAAAGTAAACAAATGATGTCATTGTCCAATAAATGTCCAACTAGCCATTCTAATAAACAGTCATGAATGGGTTGATGTTATTTATACAATTATTACAGTATTGCAGTAGTCTGCATAATAGTAAGTCTTCTATTTTCTGTTTGAATAAAAATTCAAAATAGAAAGCAAGAGTAATATCAGAGGGGCCTGGAGACATGACTGATGAACAAAGAAAATGTTATATTAGTGCCAGGAATGTCTGCATTGTTCCTTCTGGACCTTATTTTGAAATTGTCATATTTTAATTTTCGTGAAATTGGCCAAATTGCAAATTTCTGACCACATTATTGGGTAATTGAAATCGGTAAATGGGCAGTTTCTTGTGCTCAATCGATAGAAAAAATGGAGTTCTAAAGAAATAGCTATGAGTTTGGTCGACTGGAACAATGGAATTAGCCGAAAATAGGGCTCAAAGTGGGCGAAATCGCCGATTTGTAAATATCGCTGAGGTCGCTAACTTCGCGAGAGCATAATTCCGTCAGTTTTCCACCAAATTTCGTTTTTTTTGGTGTCATTACAATCGGGAAAAGATTCTCTATCATTTCATAAGAAATTTTTTTTTTTTTTTTTTTTAAATTTTGCGACACCAGGAGACACCTCAGGATTGGGGGTTGCAACAGTCAAAGGGTTAATATCGTTAGGCAAGGGTGCACTGTATTCCATTCTTTTTTTGTTCTTGTAACTGCTAAATAAGCCACTATGGGCCCAAAGAAAGCTTCCAGTGTCAGCCAGCCCTTTGTTAAAGGGCTGAAAGAGAGGGGAGAATGTGCCTTTTTCAGTGATTTTGCAATATGTATGATACTAAAGCAGCAGAAGTATATAAAGGCTATAGCACCAGCCAGCAATAAAGTGTAGCATTAACAGTGTAGTAAGTAAGTTAAGCGATTAATCGATAGAAAAAGGACAGCACGAAACTGACTCCTCCATTATTGTTGGAGGTATATAGGGGCTACTGACTAACACCGCTGCCTCTGCTGCCGCCTTCACCACCATGCAAGGCTTATCTTTCAGTGGCCCTTATACACCCAACAACAAACACACCACAACTTGTGACATTCTTAATGCCATATTTTATTCATTATAGAGTATATATCATGTTTCTATGTTATTAATATTATTTATTATGTCATATTAGATGAACTGTGCTAGATAAATAAACCGTAGAGCTGATATTAGTGTCATATTGAAGGACTATCTTGTCCTGTCTCCCAACACAATTCCTAACATACGCCAGAAACAGACCTCTCTGGAACACAAATAACAGAAAAAGGCACAATACCGTGACTGGAACGATACACAAATAACCCGCACATAAAAGAGAGAAGCTTACGACGACGTTTCGGTCCGACTTGGACCATTTACAAAGTCACACTGGAACACTTTTTTGAGTGACAGGGGTCCAGTGACTCTCAAGCTGGTCCTAGTGGCATTACAAAATAAAAGAGGGAAGTAACCCAGGATAAGGATTTGGTACCTGAACGCTTTATGGAAGGGGATTCCCCTTCCAAACGATTGTAAAGTCCTCCATCCTTTCCCCTCCTCCCATCACCATGTCTTCAATAAAGGTAAGTGTGATATTATTATTGTTTTATTCTTCATGTATCATTGTTTTCTGTGTAGATAAATGTATATTTCATGTAGAAAACATTTTTTTTTTTATATTTTTGGGTGTCTGAAACAGATTAACCCCTTCAGGGTCCAAGGCCATAATCTGAAGTGGTGCTCCAGTGTCCAAGAAATTTTGAAAAAAAAAAAAAATTATTTTTTCTTACAGAATTAAAGAGTATATTTTTGTGAAGGTAATAAGACAAAAAAAAAAGCTTTTTCTGATCAGTACTTACGGAGATACAGCGGCGGGAAGTTGACCCAAAATGACCGGGTGGTGGCAACATCAGTGACTTCCGCAAAATCCCATTTTTTTATTTTATGTTTTTTTTATACTTTTTTCTTTTCTTTTCTAATTTTTTTCTTTTTCTAATAACATTTGTGGCCTGTGAGACCAGTATAATGTATATTGTATAAGTGTACACTCATTGTATTCAACACAATGACTGCACTAATTTATCATTATATTGCTTACAAAACTTGTTTACAAGTTTATTGTAAACAAAATGATGAAAATATTAGTGCGGTTGTTGTGTTGAATACAACAGTACCATATGGTACAATGGTGCCATATGGTACAATATGGTACAATGGCACATGATACAATGGTACCATATGATACAATGGTACCACATGGTAGAATGGCACCATTTGGTACAATGGTACAATATAGTACCATATGGTACAATGGTGCCATAGGGTGCAATGGTACCATATGGTACAATAGCATCATATGATACAATGGTACCATATGGTACAATAGCATCATATGATACAATGGTACCATATGGTACAATATGGCACAGTGGCACATGATACAATGGTACCATATGATACAATGGTACCACATGGTAGAATGGCACCATTTGGTACAATGGTACCATATGATACAATGGTACCATATGATGCAATGGTACCTTATGGTACCATATGATGCAACGGTACCATATGGTACATTGTACCATCCAGTACAATGATACCATATGGTTCATTGTACTATATGGTACTGTTGTATTCAACACACTAATATTTTCATTATTATTTTGGTTACAATAGTTATTTACAACAAAAATATGCAAAAATGTTGTATATTAGTAATGTTCTATTATATATTTACAAGTGTACAGGAACTTTACGTGTTCCTTGAGGTGGATGACAAAGCACTTTGTCTCGGAAACTGCGGAGTCAGTAGCTAGCTTGTGTCGCCACTCACTCAGTCTTGGCTGGTGTCTCATGCCACCAACACCTATTGACCATATGGTACACGGTATATGTTACAGGGTACCAGATGGTACATTGTACTATATGGTAAAGGGTACCATGCAGTACAGGATAACATATGGTGCAGGGTACCATATGGTACAAGGTACCATATGGTACAGGGTACCATATGGTGCAGGGTACAATATGATGCAGGGTACCATATGGTGCAGGGTACCATATGGTACAGATACAGGGATAAATATAGAAATAAGTCACCCTGACTTTTTTGCGTTGTCCTAGGATTTTATACATATGCTACTATGTATGATAATCTATGTAATTGTATTTCTGTACACCTGAATAAACTTACTCAAGTGCATGTGGCATCATAAGTAAGTTTATTTAGTTATACACAAATAAAGTTACATAGAATATCATACTTAGCAGCATATGTTTGGAGAACCTAGGATAACCCAAAAATGTCAGACAGATTTATTTCAATTAGGGTCCCTGTACCCTGTACCATATGGTACAATGTACTATATGGTACAATGTACTATATGGTACAATGTACTATATGTACATTGTACCATATACCATTGTACCATATGATACCATTGTATGACATGGCACCATTGTACCATATGGTACCATTGTACCATATGGCACAATGGTACCATATGGTTCAAAACCATAGAATTTGTCTTCAGCTCCACTTCCATCAGTCTTAGAACTGTAAGTTGTGAAGAGGAGAGTCAGAATTCGCCCGGAGATTGAGTGGGGAGTGAGAGCATCTTGCCGCCAGGCACTATGAACAAAGCTACTTTATCCGGCGTTCCCACAATGTCATGTGGGTGTCCAGATTTTTTCTATGGTGTGCACACTGACCACCCAGACCCATTCTCTTAGATGTAGGCCTACCAGCCTTCTCATGCTAAATTTGACGGCGCTAGAATTTTGGCGTAGATCTATGGTTTGGACCCTGAACGTAAAGCCGTAGATCTACGGGACAGACCCTGAAAGGGTTAATTGGATTTCCATTATTTCTTATGAGAAAAATTAATTCAGAATAAGTCAGATTTGGGATAAGTCACTCTCTCTGGAATGGATTAATTACATAATATGAGGGTCCATTGTAATTATTATTATTAAGTGGCAATTCTTCCTATCTTTTATAATCTTGAATAAAATTTTTAAATATCCTTTTATAATCTTGAAAAAAAACAACTTTCATATCCTTTTATAATCTTGAATAAAATTCTTCATAATATTGAATGTGGTTACTTGGTCTCAGTCTTTCCTTGTATCTGCCAAAGATGGCCTATTCAAAACTTTTAGCCTTTCTTTATAACTCATAGCCATGCTGTATGACTCTTGTGGGTTTAGCACTTCATTTCAATTGTAATAATAATAATTTATAACTCACAAATAATTTTTTAGGAGCAGCACCATGCAGGTGCTGCACATTCCAGTTTGGTTTTAATGGATGTTGTAAGCAATCCTATATATTTTTTTCACTTCAACAAAATATCTAAGCGGTGTTGTAAAATTTGCTGGTGTCATATGGGAGCTCTCGCTACTTCATTTACACAGATTTTCAGTGATAATATTGTGTCAATGGTGACCCCTAGGTCCCCCTCTCTCTCTCTGATATCTTTAGTATTTTGTAACACTGTTTATACTGTGTGTGTACTGTGTTCACTTTCATCCATATCTATTACATGGCATTTATCCACATTATACACCATCTTCTACTTCACTTGCTCAATCTGTTTACTACACTGGCTCTTGTGGCAGCCAGCTAGTGACATTATCTTACGTGCAAACATTTCCTCATATCATTGTCTGCATTTTCCTTTCAAACAGGAAATCTCTCATCCATTGTAATAGTTTGCCTTTTATGCCTCCTATATTTTGTGGTTTCTATAATAATCTCACATGAAGAACTCTTTAGAAACCCTTAAAATCTTTGATTGTGTCTTTTTGTATTAATGAGAATTGAGCTCTAGCTTCTGAGCCCCACCTCATAACCACTAGTCTCCTAGTGTAAAATCTTTCACTCCATTTGAACTCTAGTAGGTAACAAGCCTCTAGTGCTCCTAACTTTCATAATAATAATAATAATAATAATAATAATAATAATAATAATAATAATAATAAAATAATAATAAAAAAATAATAATAATTATACAGGTTGGCCATCACTTATCCGGCAATCAGTAATCTGGCACTAATTTCGGCTAGCATAATTTCAAATTTCTGGGGGTCGCCACACCTACCTGCCGCTACTGTTTGGTAGCACTACTTGCTGCATAAGGCATTCCAATTTCTTTTTCTCCATTTACTGTTATAACCTGCTCACTTTTAGCCCGAGCCATGATTCCAACAAATAAAAGAAATGCTTCTCGTGTAAAGCACATACACCATACATTGTCCACAAAAGATAAAGTACGTAGCTTTGAAGCCACTATCAGTCACCATGAGCTCAGCTCACTCAGGTAAGCTGTGGCTGGTAAATTACATATGAGAAAATAGGTCTATGTGGTAAGTGTGCACAATATAAAAAAAATCCTGCAGCGTGTAGTACATAATGAGAAAAAAAAACTGCAACCATGTTTGTGGTGTTACCTGACTTTGCAGTGTATTTTTGTATGGTTTGTATGGTTGTATTCTTATTTTTTTTGGTGTCATTTGATAAAATGGAAGAAATATTACAGAAATAGATATAATTTTGATTGGTTTCACGATGAGAAGTACCTTAACCCTTTGACTGTTTCAGGGCCCTCTCTGAAACTGTCATTCTATGTCGCCAAATATTCGAAAAAAAAAAAATTATTTTTTCTTATGAAAATGTTAGGAATATTTTTACTAGTGTTTTAAGCCTAAAAAAAAATTTTTCCCATCAGTACTTACCGAGATATAGAGCCGCAAAGTTTGCAGAAATTGACGTGCGTACGGCAACAGCGGCGACTGCCGCCCACCCGGTATTCTTTTATTTACTCTAATTCAAAGGTTTCTTGCATTTTTCAATATTTTTCTTTTCCAGGTAACTTATGTGGCCTGTGAGACCAATGTAAGGTGCATTGTTCAAATATACACTCATTATTTACAACACAATAACAGAACAAACTTTATCACTATTAGTTTGTGTATACACTTTGTTTACACAAACAAACAATACAAAACAATGTTTATTACTATTGTTCCATAATATATATACATATGTACAGTCACTAACCACGTTCCTAGAACTGCTGCAGCTTGTGGAACTCTTTGAAACATGGGTATATGCAGAGGGGCACTTCACACTCCTCACACATAAAACGAGTGTCTCTGCGTGTTTGTGGGCGTTTTGTGGTATGCATACATACATAACACCTCTTCTGAGCATTTTTCTTGGCAGTAGTAGGAGGCAGTTGTATGGGGTAGTGATCACCAGGCCTCAAACGAGATGACGTCTGTGGGCGCTGGTCTATTGCAGGAGTTGCTCCTTTGTACTTTGCAATTATTTGTCTGATTACTGACAGGCAAAATTCACCATATTTTGGTGTTTTGTTGGTCTTCAACTTGTATATGTTATAAGCATTTAGCATAGAGATATCAACAAGATGGAAAAAAAGTTTGATATACCACTTATAACTCTTGCGTACACAGTCTGCAAACCCAATCTGCATGTCACATTTGTCCACTAAGCGCATATTGAGGTTGTAGTCCATGACAGCTGCAGGCTTTAGAATGGGTTCATTGGTCTCTCTGTTGTCCCTGCCACTGGGTACCATTTCGTTTGTGTGAACTGATGTCAACAATGTGACATCACATTTGTCATGCCACCGAAATGCCATGATGTCATTGGCAGCAAAGGCTTGCACCTCACCTCTGCGAGTGCCAGCGTCGAACCTTGGCATATGTTTGCGATTACCACGCACTGTGCCACACACGTCTGTCAAGTTCACTCGCAAGAAATCACTGAGTAAGGGGCTTGTGTACCAGTTATCAGTAAATAACATATGCCCCTTACCAAGATATGGTTCCATCATTGTTCGAACCACATCACCAGAGATACCCAATAACTTCATGGTATCTCTCAAAGTATTACTGCCAGTGTACACAATAATACCTAAAACAAGACCACTTCTGCAATCACACAGTACAAATAGCTTTATACCAAAGCGTTTCCTCTTGCTTGGTATATATTGCTTGAATGAGAGTCTTCCTTTGAATAAAATCAAGGACTCATCAATAACAAGCTTCCTGAAGGGATAAAAATACATGCAGCACTTTTGTTTCAGGTACATAAACACATTTCTTATCTTATATAACCTGTCGCTTCTGTCAGGCCTGGTTTTGTCTGAAAAGTGTAACATACGCAACAGTATCAGGAAACGATTGACACCTATAATGTCACTAAAACCTGGAGTTGAAATCAGGCGATCTGTTGTCCAGTATGTGGTGACAGTGTGCTTATACACATGTGGCATAAGCATTATTGTGGCAAAAAACAGGTACATCTCTGCCACAGTTGTCTCCTTCCACTTGTGTAGCCGTGATTTTGGTGAGAGAATTGTATTTGCCATGGTGTATTCACAGTATGTGTTGGTTTCCCTGACAATGATGTCCATCAGGGGTTCATCGAAGAATAACTCAAAGCAGTCCAGTTCACTGGCATTGTTCCCAAGTGGACAAGATGGCTTTATTCCACTTTGTGTTTCATCAAAGTCATGGGGACTGGGAACAAACTCGTCACCGTCCTGCCAATCCCAGATGCGGTCTGCTGGTGGGGTCTGGATATTGTACCGTGGTTGTGGCTGTGGTTGTGGCTGTGCAGGTTGTGGTGGTGCAGGTTGTGGCAGTGTGGGGTAGGGTGAGGCTGGTTGTTCTGCTGAGTCAGCCGCGTGGCTAGTAGCGTGGCCCGGTGATGGTGCCACATGGGCCGTGCCACCCTCACTATCACCACCACTGCCTCCTCCCTCACTGTCACCATTCATACCCATCGTTACAATATCGTCATCTTCACTATCAGGTCGTGGTGTTGGGCCACGGGATGTGCTCCCAGAGTTTCTCCTTCCCCTTGGAACAACATATGAAACACTACCAGACCGCATGCTACGTCGTACATACTGGCGCTTCACTGGGGAATATTCACTCTCACTGTCACTAGAACTGCTTTCAATGACCTTGAAATCACTATCACTATCACTATCACTATCACTGCTATCATCAGGGTGTTGTACACGACCAAATAGTTTCCTCTTTCGTCCTGGTACAGGCGAACGTGAACGTGAACAAGCCGGAACAGCACCAGAGGTCGAAGGTTGTGGGTCATCTGGGTTTTCGTCACTATTTACGTTATCCTGGGCACTTTTTTCGGTAACACTCACTTGAAAACCCTTGAATTCACTGTCACTGACACTTTCATCGCTGTTAGAGCTATCACTTGGGAACAAAAGACCTCCAATCCGCCGAGGAGTGAGGAACTTCTTACCGAGAGGCATGGTGAAAATGGACTGACAACATGGCGTTCCCACAATGCACCGCTAGGTCCCAGATTTTTTTCACAGGGTGCACACCGACCACTGAGACCCATTCTCTCCTGTGTAGGCCTATCAGGCCTTTGGCGCTCGATTTGAAGCCGCTAGAATTTGTGCGTATAAATACGTCAGAAACATTGGCTCGTAAGACGTATTTATACGTCGGAAACAGTCAAAGGGTTAAAATTGAGCTCAAAGTAGTGGAACTGTTCGATTTTTGCCGATATTCAGGAATAAACAAATGACATCACTGTCCAATGCTGGTCTAATACACAGTCATAAATGGGTTGACATTATGTATACAATTATTACAATAATGCAGTAGTCTGCATAACAGTAAATCTTCTATTTTTTGTGTGAATAAAAATTCAAAAGGGAAAGCAAGCATAATATAAAAGGGGCCTGGAGACATGACTAATGAACAGAGAAAATGTTATTTTAGTGCTAGGAATGTTTTCATTGTTTATTCTGGATCCTATTTTGAAATTGGCATCTTCTAACCTAACCACTCTGTAATCCAGCAAAATCACTTATCCGGCACCCTACAGGTCCTGATGATGCCGGATTAGTGATGGCCAACCTGTAATATCTTTATTTCTGCAAGTACATGTACAAGGTATACAGGCCTAGCTGACATCAGTGACATACTACTATATAGAAAGCTGCTTAGTATAAGAACATAAGAAAGAAGGAACACTGCAACAGGCCTACTGGCCCATGCAAAGCAGGTCTCCTACTGACTTAAGCCAATGCTCTCAGAATTTCGGGCAAATTAAGTCATAAATAACAAAAAGGCACAATACAGTGCCAGTGGCTGGCTGGATGGCGAAACGTCTACGATGGGGATGCCCGGGTGTTGTGCATGTGTCTTAATTTCATCTTGTCGGTATTATATACAATTCTTGTACTACTACTACTACTACTACTACTACTGCTACTACTGCTACTACTGCCTCCACCTCTTCCTGCCTATATATAGCCGTCCTGCTCCACCTCTGTTAGTGTGACTTTGTCAATGGTCCAAGTCGGACCGAAACGTCGTCGTAAGCTTCTCTCTTTTATGTGCGGGTTATTTGTGTAAATTAAGTCATTTTTGTCCCAGGATGTGGCCCACAACAGTCGACTAACACCCAGGTACCCATTATTACTGATGGGTGAACATGGACAACCGGTGTAATGAAACACGTTTCCACCCCTTCGCTGGGAATCGAACCCAGACCCCTCACTGTGTGAAGCGAGAGCTTTTACCACCAGGCCACAGGGCCTAGCTAATCCTTGTATTGGTTTAGTCTGATCATTTGGTCCTTTAACCCTTTCACTGTCAAAACCCTTGCTCACAAACTTGCTCTCAGTGTCGAAGAATTTAATTTTTTTTTTCTTGTGAAATGATAGAAAATCTTTTCCTGGTGGTAATGGCACTAAAAGTACAAAATTTGATGAAAAACTTACGGAATTATGCTCTCACAAAATTAGTGGTCTCGGCGATGTATACGCCCTACTTCCAACCAATTCCATTGTTCCAGTCGACCAAACTCATAGCTATTTTGCTAGAACTCCATTTGTTCTATCGACTGAGTACAAGAAATCGCCCATTTACCAATTTCAACTACCCAATAAAGTGGTCAGAAATTAGCAATTTGGCCAATTTCACACAAATTTGAAAAGATGCCAATTTCAAAATAGGGTACAGAATAAACAAAGCAGACATTCCTGGCACTAAAATAACATTTTCTCTGTTCATCAGTCACATCTCCAGGCCCCTCTTATATTACTCTTGCTTTCCATTTTGAATTTTTATTTACAAAAAAAAAAAAAAAAAAAAAAATAGAAGATTTACTGTTATGCAGACTACTTCATTATTGTAATAATTGCATAAATAATGTCAACCCATTCATGACTGCGTATTAGACTGGCCAGCTGGACACATACTGGAAGGTGACATCATTTGTTTACTCTTGAATATTGGCAAAAATCGAACATTTCTGCTACTTTGAGCTCAATTTTAAGGTACTTTTCATTGTGAAACCAATCAAAATCATCTCTATTTCTGTAATATGTCTTCCTTTCTATCAATTGAGACAAAAAAAAAAACGAGAATACAGTCATAAATACCATACAAAAATACACCTCAAAATCGATGTTTTAGACCAAAAACATGGTCAGATTTTTTTTCTCATTATGCACTGCATGATGCAGGATTTTTTTTTATACTGCTCACACTGACCATGAAGACCCATTCTCTCACATGTAGGTCTACCAGCTTTCTCCCGCTAGATTTGGAACTGCTAGAATTTTGGGGTATTAATACTGCACCACACTGGCTTGTAAGCCATACTAATATGACACATGCAGTGAAAGGGTTAATAACATCTTTCTTCTCAGAAGACTGAAACAGTTTCAGCTGGTTCTTCCATGGCAGCAATGTCCTTCCATACTATAACACTACTTTCCTCTTGTTATTATTGTAATTATTCCTGGCTCTTCTGCTTAACCCTTAAATGGTCCATACGTTCTCTCACCCAGCTCCCCAAATATTTTGAAAAAAGAAAAAAAAAAAATTTTGTTAGAAATAAAGAGCACATTTTTCTAAGCATTATAGGATAAAAAAAAATTTAGGGTCAGCACTTACCAAAATATGAGGCTGCGAAGTTGGCACTGGATGCTCTCCTGATGGCAACGTCGAGTCCTGCCACTTGCAGAAGTGTTGCTGATTTACCTTTTATCTCGTTTTTATATTATTTTATATAATTTTTGTGGTCTGATAATTACAATTTATAGTAGTTCTTGTGATTTCATAGTTAATCTTTGTTCTGATACTAATATTAGGTACTGAAATTGTACTCAAATTGTCACAAACACACTGACAGGCAAACATTTACACCTGCCTTGGTAATTTACCATTGTCTAGGAATATATACCAAGTATTTATAGGTCCCAGCAATGTTTTGGATATGCGGGAGTATATAATAATAATAATAATAATAATAATAATAATAAGCATGATGTAAGACAAGTGTCAGTCTACTGTTGACAGTACAGTGATAAGGTAAGTGGTGACATCTGATGAGCATCCATGGCCCTGGCTTTTTGTTTTCACTGTTACACATAACATGTCTGTCTATCTGTCTGATTGTCAAGCTCTCTGTCTATATGTCTAGCTCTCTATCTGTCCATCTATCTGTCTGTCTAGCTCTCTGTTTATCTGTCTCTACTTATCTGTCTCTCTGTCTGCTTGAAATCTCTGTCTGCTTGTCTCTCTTTCTGTCTCTCTATCTTAGAGAGAGCCACTCGTGAACCAACAGGTATTACACAAGACTGTGTCATCACGTCTGGTTCCTGAGCAAGAGTAAATACGTATTTGCCAGTCATGCTTACGCATTATATCAACAAGCACAGTATAGCACTTTGTCTGGATTTTTTGGATTATCCTAGGTAATTTGCACCATGTATAATTGTATTTATGTGTACCTGTGAGACAGAGATAGACAGACAGATAGAAAGAGATAGAGACAGATAGACAGAGACAAACAGACAGAGATAGATATAGATACAGACAGACAGACAGACAGACAGAGATAGATCCAGCTAGCCAGCAAGCAAGCCAGCCTGCTGAACACGTGTTACACATTCCAGAATTGTTTCTCTGTACTTAGGGCATAAGTTAGAAGACATTCTGAAAGGGTGTTGCACAAATGTTGCACATGGGTTATTATTGAGGTTTTTGATATTTCCTCAACCACTTATGGCCACATCCACGTCAAAGCCAGTAAACTTGGGGTCAACATCACTTTCCTCTTAAAATGGGAGTGTTAACCCTTAAATGGTCCAAACATATATATACGTTTTTTCAACATCTGAAAGTATGTAAAAAAATGTAGATCTTCTTTCTTGTTTTACATTTGAAAACGTGTAAAAAAAAACTATTATCTACATTTTTTTTTGTTACATTTGAAAATATGTTAAAAAAAGTAGATCTACTTTTGTAGCACTACGAATTTGAACGTCGATTTGTTTGGACCGTTTAAGGGTTAATACTACATGAAATCAGTGAATCCCAAGTGTTAGCCATGCTGTTTGCTCTAGCTGGTGCTCATTTGAACTGGTGCTCCCACAAGGTACTAAGTGGTCCCAGATTTTTTTAATGCTGCACACACCGAGTGTTAAGACCCATTCTATTCTGACCAGACATCTCAGGCCAATCGTGCCAAATTTGGAGGCAGGAAAAATAAAATGTTGATCTACATTTGGGGCGCTTTCGGTAGGAACGTATATAGTATATGTTTGGACCGTTAAGGGGTTAAATCTCTGTTTCCATTGTTACTCTTATTTGTATTTCTGCCATGGATTCTTATACAATATTTGCATTTGCTTCCTTGCACTGTTTAAACAAGAGTTGTCCTTGTACATCGGCTGTATGTTGGAAGCTGATTTATCACTGAGCTTGGTATCCTAGTCTACTGTATATCAGTCAGAAACTCTCTCATGCCTTATTATTTGCTATTTTTCTTTTTTGTGTGTGTGTGGCATCTATATGTTACCTGATGCATTTCCACCAAATTCTAGTAGGGCTTCACATGCAATTCGCTTTACATATGCTATGTGACAATTCTGGCATTGGGTCAGGTGGTGTGGGGTAGAAGAGCCCTCAAACCCCTTAACAACTTACTTTATTTTCATGCACTGAATGTAACATAACATTTTTAACTTACTGCACATGGAATTTTTAGTGGTATACAGTATTTTAAAAGTTCTGTTTTACTTCTGGCTTTCATGTTTTTGGTGTCCCTTATAGGTTAGTGTCCTGAGCAGCTGCCTGGCTGGTCTGCCTTTTAATCCAACCCTAGTCACCATGAGCTTAATTCTGCTCTTGTAGCTACAAAAAGATAATCACAACTGACTGTGCACATAGCGAAGGCATATTACGAGGATTGAAAACAATGATGATGTCCTCCTTAGCAGGCAAGAAAAAAGAGGAGAAACTGACAAGGAAGTTGTTTTTATAGTGCTAAATATTTTGCTGGCTGGAAAGTGTTCCTCTGCAGTATTAGAAGCTGAACTGTCCTACAGCACAAAGAAAGGGGACCCAATTCAGCAAAAAACACAATGGAGAAGAAAAATAAATAAAGAAGATATAAATAAGGTACTAAAAATACCTAGCCAAGACAGAACTCGAAGCAATGGCTTCAAGTTAGAAAAATATAAATTTAGAAAAAATATAGGAAAGCACTGCTTTGGTATCAGAGTTGTGGACGAATGAACAAACTCAAAAGTAGTGTCACTGTGGCAAAAACATTGCATAGGGTACATCTGACTGAAAACTGTAGTCATGGAAGACAAGCACATGGATTTCCTGGATACTGGAGTGTAAAAATCCAAGACTTAGATGGATCTGCCCAAATGTAATTTAGGATAGCATAAAGGGATTCAGTGTAAATGTGCCTAGAGACACACACATGATGCTAACTTAAGTGCATGATACTCAACATGGTATCAAAGTCTATGATTTAGGAAAGAGCAGATGGAACCAAGGACCATGAACAGGTAACCAGTACAACCTCTCTGTATAAAAGAACCAGAAGATCTAATGAACAATGGATACTAACTCATTTAGAGTGGTACCTCGGTATACGACAAGCTCCCAACTCAAACAATTAGGTAAGTGTATTATTTTAAGTGTTTTTGTAAGAGTATTTTTGGGAGTCTGAAACGGATTAATCTACTTTACATTATCGTTATGGGAACAAATTCATTCAGTACTTGAACAGATTGGCACATGAACAGCCTTCTGGAACGAATTAAGGTCGCATACCGAGGTACAACTGTACAGTGGTCCCTTGATAATCGTAAGGCTCAATAGTCGTAATTTTCGAAAATCGTAATGTTATTTTCGTCAAAACATTGGCTCATGAATTGTCATTTGACTCGCAAATAGTCATTCATCCGGGACGTGTACACACAGCCCCAAGCCGCCTCACACTCCATTCCCAGCCAGTGTGCCATTGTTTATCAGTGAGTGAGGATGATCCCATGAATTCATGGAGTTTACATGGAGAGAGTTCCGGGGGTCAACGCCCCCGCGGCCCGGTCTGTGACCAGGCCTCCTCAGGTCAGTGTCCCAGGATGCGACCCTGGCCAGTCGACTAACACCCAGGTACCCATTTTACTGATGGGGAACATAGACAACAGGTGGAAAGAAACACGTCCAATGTTTCTACTCTGGCTGGGAATCGAACCCAGGCCCTCACCGTGTGAAGCGAGAGCGTTAACCACCAGGCCACCATTCATTTTACTGCTTGCAACTGCTAAATAAGTCACTATGGCTCCAAAGAAAGCTTCCAGTGCCAGCCCTTTGGTAAAGAATGTGAGAAACATATAATTTAAGAAAAAGTTTGTAGAAAAATACAAAGGTGGTGGTGGTAGAGTGGAAGCAATTGTGATAGTGGTAGAGAGTGGTAGTGATGGTGGTAGAGGGTGCTAGCAGTTGTGATGGTGGTAGAGGGTGCTAGCAGTTGTGATGGTGGTAGAGGGTGCTAGCAGTTGTGATGGTGGTAGAGGATGCTAGCAGTTGTGATGGTGGTAGAGGGTGCTAGCAGTTGTGATGGTGGTAGAGGGTGCTAGCAGTTGTGATGGTGGTAGAGGGTGCTAGCAGTTGTGATGGTGGTAGAGGGTGCTAGCAGTTGTGATGGTGGTAGAGGGTGCTAGCAGTTGTGATGGTGGTAGAGGGTGCTAGCAGTTGTGATGGTGGTAGAGGGTGCTAGCAGTTGTGATGGTGGTAGAGGGTGCTAGCAGTTGTGATAGTGGTAGACAGTGATAGTGATGGTGGTAGAGGGTGCTAGCAGTTGTGATAGTGGTAGTGATGGTGGTAGAGGGTGGTAGTGGTTGTGATGGTGGTAGAGGGTGCCTTCTTCAGTGATTCTACCAACTCCTCCAATGTTGTTGGAGTTATATAGTGCTACAGAAAACACTGCCGCCTGAGCTGCTGCTTCACCACCATTATGGACGGCTTACTCTCAGTGGCCCTTATATACCCAACAACAACACAACACCTCTCATGACATACATGACTTATTTTATTCATTCTAGAGCATATTCCATGTTTCTATGTTATTAATATTATTTATTATGTCATATTAGTTGAATTGTGATAGATAAATAAGCTGTAGAGTTGATATTAGTGTCATATTCTCCAACAATAAACTCACTTCGCCTCCCCTCCCTCTGCCCCATCTGCCATACACCAACAAAAGTCTTCAATAAAAGGTAGGTGTGATGTTAAATGTTCATTTATACATTTTATTAGTGCTTTACACTTATTTGGAGTTCTTTTCTGCATGTAAATCTATATTTAAGCTAGGGAAGTGACCCCTGAAGTGACCTAGAGTCCTTATGGAGGGGTATTCCCCTTCCAAACAATAACCTCTTTTCTCTCTCTCCTCTTCCCTGTCTTCCATTCATCAACAACAGCCTTCAATAAATGTAACTGTCATGTTGAATGTTCATTCTTTTGTGCATGTACTGTAAATCTATCTTTCAGGTAAAAAAAAAAAATTGTTATTGATACTTCTGGGTGTATGGAATGAATTAATTGGATTTATATTATTTCTTATGGGGAAAATGGATTTGAAAATTGTCAATTTCGATAACAGCCACACTTCCAGGAATGGATTAATTACGAAAAACGAGGGACCACTGTATACGTACTTAGAGAAGCATTGGCTCATCCAGGAATGAGGAATTAGCCAATATGGTTTCCTTTTAAGCAAGGGCTGAAGAAGAGCAGGAAGAGGAGCTGTTGTGCATATCATACAAGGAAGCAGTGCGAGCCTGGTAATAAGTGGGAATTGTTAGGGAGGACTAGGAACCAGAGAAGATCATAACCTTCCATGGCAGGACATATAGGCAGTTATAAAGAAGTCTCTAGGCAATGAACAGAGTTTACTGAATAGGAGTTCTTACAGTGAACAGAGTTCACTGGCTAAAACTGTGTATCAGATAATGAAGATCTCTGGTTACCAGCCATACAAGAAAGAAGCCATAATTTCAAATTAGAGCAGAACTCCCAAATTTGCATGAGTTAGGTCCTTGGAGGTCTCGCAAATACTACTACTATCTGCCCGTATAAAAAGTTTTGTCTCAGATTTAAACTTATTTTATTTAAGAAGCCAAAAGTTTCTAGATATTTCTTTAACCTAAGTGATATTGACATTCATAGGAAAAAAATGTCCAGAAGGAAAAAAAAAATTGGGTGTGGGAAATCCCATAAACACATTATGAATCAAATCCTATGTTTGATGTTTTAAAAATGTTGAATGTTGAATAATTAATTCTATTCACAGAGACTCTTCAATAAAAATATTGGAGTATCAGGAGACCCTTCAGTGAAAACACTGAATAATCAAAGCTCACAAGTTTGAAAGGCTGTGAACTGAAGAGAATTCCAAAAAAAAAGCATTAAGAAGTACAGGTAACCCCCCACTTTACAGCACTTCATTTTACAGCATTTTGCTAATGCAGTGGATTTCAGTTATACCTATCCTTCATTTATTCAAACTTCCTATAAACAAAGGACGAAAATATTTTAAGGTAAGTAACGTCTGTACTATATACAGCTATATATGCTTTATGGCGTTTTGCCTTAGGGCATTCTGCTAATATGGCGATTTTAAATTATGACCAAAATTTGCTATACAGCTCCCAGTCATTCTAATATGGCATGCCCCACCCAGTTTGTTTACATTCTCCATGAGCACATCTCTCTATTATGTCTGGAAACTTTCCAAAATTTCAAGTGTTTTAGAGATAATGCATATTTTATATGTACAGTGGAACCTTGGTTTTTGTATGCCCTAGTTTGTATGTAAAAGTATATTTATTCTCTATAAAATGTATTTTTTTTTAATATTTTTGGGTGTCTGGAACATATTAACTGGATTTACATTATTTCTTATGAGAAATAACAATGAAAAATACATTTTATTGATTTATATAGACAGGGCTTAATATACAAAGATATTCTTAAACACTATTCATCAGTTCCCCCCAAACTAACAAAAAATGTCAAACAATTGTACTACTAGAGCAGATTCACTGAAACAAGAGGAGATATAAAAAAGACCTGGAAAGCACACACTCAGATTCTGGAAACCCACAAACTGAAAAAAACCAAGGATATTGTTCTAACTAAACCGAACGAAACACCACTGCATCCCACTGATACAGTTAACAAGATAAACGATTTCTTCTTAACCATAGGATCTAATCTCACCAGTAAATTCCCAGGTGCCAGCGCCTGTGCAAGTGATTACTTAGATGAGAACTTCCCAAACTCCTTCTATCTTGTGCCTACTGAGCCCACTGAAGTCACCACGATTATTAAGTCACTTAAAAATAAACTTTATAAAACTGGGATGCTTGAATGTGCATGGATGTAGTGCGGATGACAAGAAAGAGATGACTGCTGATGTTATGAATGAAAAGAAGTTGGATGTCCTGGCCCTAAGTGAAACAAAGCTGAAGGGGGTAGGGGAGTTTCAGTGGGGAGAAATAAATGGGATTAAGTCAGGAGTATCTGAAAGAGTTAGAGCTTAGGAAGGGGTAGCAATAATGTTGAAGGATCAGTTATAGAAGGAGAAGAGGGAATATAAATGTGTAAATTCAAGTATGATGTGGATTAAAATAAGGGTTGGATGCGAAAAGTGGGTCATAATAAGCGTGTATGCACCTGGAGAAGAGAGGAGTGTAGAGGAGAGAGAGAGATTTTGGGAGATGTTAAGTGAATGTATAAGAACCCTTGAACCAAGTGAGAAAGTAATTGTGGTAGGGGACCTAAATGCTAAAGTAGGAGAAACATTTAGAAAGGGTGTGGTAGGTAAGTTTGGGGTGCCAGGTGTAAATGATAATGGGAGCCCTTTGATTGAACTTTGTATAGAAAGGGGTTTAGTTATAGGTACAGTGGAACCTCAAATATCAAACTGCTCCTAACTCAACCAATTATGTAAGTGTATTTTTGTAAGTGCTTTTATAAGTGTATTTTTGAGGGTCTGAAATGAGCTAATCTAATTTACATTATTCCTGATGGGAATAAATTCATTCGGTAACGGCACTCAAACAGCCATCTGGAACAAAGAAAGTTCGATATTTGAGGTTCCACTGGAGTTTACCTGGAGAGAGTTCTGGGGCATAATGACAGTAGTCTGTTGGACTATGTATTGGTAGATAAAAGTCTGTTGAGTAGACTTCAGGATGTACATGTTTATAGAAGGGCCACAGATATATCAGATCACTTTTTAGTTGTAGCTACAGTGAGAGTAAAAGGTAGATGGGATACAAAGAAAATAGAAGCATGAAGTAAGAGAGAGGTGAAGGTTTATAAACTACAAGAGGAGGCAGTTAAGGTAAGATATAAACTATTGGAAGATAGATGGGCTAGTGAGAGTATAGGCAATGGGGTCAAAGATGTATGGGGTAGGTTTAAAAATGTAGTATTAGAGTGTTCAGCAGAAGTTTGTGGTTACAGGAAAGTGGGTGCAGGAGTTAAGAGGAGTGACTGGTGGAATGATGATGTAAAGAGAGTAGTAAGGGAGAAAACATTAGCATATGAGAAGTTTTTAAAAAGTAGAAGTGATGCAAAGGGGTAAGAGTGAGAGAAAGAGAAAGGTTAAGAGAGTGGTGAAGCAATGTAAAAAAACAGCAAATGAGTAAGTAAGTAAGTAAGTAAGTTTATTCAGGTATACACAAATACAGTTACATAGAATTATCATACATAGCACCATATGTGTAGAGAACCTAGGATAACCCAAAAAAGTCAGACAGAGTGACTTATTTCCATTGGGTGAGATGTTATCAGCAAATTTTGCTGAAAATAAGACAAAAATTTTGGAGTGAGATTAAGTTGAGGAAGCCTAGGGAACAAATGGATTTGTTAGTTAAAAATAGGAGAGTTATTAAATGGAGAGTTAGAGGTATTGGGAAGATGGAGAGAATATTTTGAGGAATTGTTAAATGTTGATGAAGAAAGGGAAGCTGTGATTTTGTGTATAGGACAAGGAAGAATAACATCTTGTAGGAGTGAGGAAGAGACAGTTGTGAGTGTGGGGGAAGTTCGTGAGGCAGTGGGTAGAATGAAAGGGGGTAAGGCAGCTGGGATTGATGGGATAAAGATAGAAATGTTAAAGCAGGTGGGGGACAGAGTTTTGTAATGGTTGGTGCTATTATGTAATAAATGTATGGAAGAGGGTAAGGTACCTAGGGATTGGCAGAGAGTATGCATAGTTCCTTTGTATAAAAGCAAAGGGGACAAAAGAGAATGTAAAAATTATAGGGGGATAAGTCTGTTGAGTATACCTTGTAAAGTGTATGGTAGAGTTATTATTGAAAGAATTAAGAGTAAGACAGAGAGTAGGATACCAGATGAACAAGGAGGCTTTAGGAAAGGTAGGGGGTGTGTAGTCCAATTGTTTACAGTGAAACATATAGGTGAACAGTATTTAGATAAGGATAAAGAGGTTTTTGTGGCATTTATCGATTTGGAAAAGGCATGTGATAGGGGGGCAATATGGCAGATGTTGCAGGTGTATGGTGTAGGAGGTAGGTTACTGAAAGAAGTGAAAGTAGGCCTTAGACAAGGATGTGTGATGTCACCGTGGTTATTCAATATATTTATAGATGGGTTGTAAGAGAAGTGAATGTGAGGGTCTTGGCAAGAGGTGTGGAGTTAAAAGATAAAGAATCAAACACAAAGTGGGGGTTGTCACAGTTGCTTTTTGCTGATGACACTAGGGAAATTCTGAAGAGAAGTTGTAGAGGTTGGTGGATGAATTTGGTAGGGTATGTGCAAGAAGAAAATTAAAAGTGAATATAGGAAAGAGTGAGGTTATGAGGGTAACAAAAAGATTAGGTGATGAAAGATTGGATATCAGATTGGAGGGAGAGAGTGTGGAGGAGGTGAATGTATTCAGATGTTTGGGAGTGGACGTTTCAGCAGATGGGTCTATGAAAGATGAGGTGAATCAAAGAACTGATGAAGGGAAAAGGGTGAGCAGTGCACTTAGGAGTCTGTGGAGACAAAGAACTTTGTCCTTGGAAGCAAAGAGGGAAATGTACGAGAGTATAGTTTTACCAACACTCTTATATGGGTGTGAAGCATGGGTGATGAATGTCGCAGCGAGGAGAAGGCTGGAGGCAGTGGAGATGTCAAGTCTGAGGGCACTGTGTGGTGTGAATATAATGTAGAGAATTCATAGTTTGGAAGTTAGGAGGAGGTGCGGGATTGCCAAAACTATTGTCCAGAGGGCTGAGGAAGGGTTGTTGAGGTGGTTCGGACATGTAGAGAGAATGGAGCGAAACAGAATGACTTTGAGAGTGTATAAATCTGTAGTGGAGGGAAGGCGGGGTAGGGGTCAGCCTAGTTAAGGTTGGAGTGAGGGGGTAAAGGTTTTGTGTGCGAGGGGCTTGGACTTCCAGCAAGCATGCATGAGCATATTTGATAGGAGTGAATGGAGACAAATGGTTTTTAATACTTGATGTGATGTTGGAGTGTGAGCAAAGTAACATTTATGAAGGGATTCAGGGAAACCGGCAGGCTGGACTTGAGTCCTGGAGATGGGAAGTGCAGTGTCTACACTCTGAAGGAGGGATGTTAATGCTGCAGTTTAAAAACTGTAGTGTAAAGCACCCCTCTGGCAAGACAGTGATGGAGTGAATGATGATGAAAGTTTTCTTTTTTGGGCCACCCTGCCTTGGTGGGAATCGGCCGATGTGTTAATAAAAAAAATAAATTAAAAATAATTCAGGGACTGTCTCTTGTCCCATCATTTTTGTACAAGCGAGTAGCCCATGTCCTTTCACATGCTATTTCATTACTTTTTAACAAGTCACTAGAAACTAGCACTTTCCCGACACTACTCAAGACAGCAAGGGTTACCCCACAGATGTAAACAACTACAGGCCAATATCAAACTTACCATTGCTATCCAAAATCTTCAAAAAACTTGTGCACATGAGATTATATTCATTTATAACAGCACAAAACATACTCAACCCTTGCCAATTTGGCTTCAGAAAAAATAAAAACACTAATGATGCAATTGTAAAAATGCTAGATCTGCTTTACACAGCACTGGAAAATAAAGAATATCCATTAGGACTTTTTATTGACCTAAGAAAAGCTTTTGACACAGTAGATCACGGCATCCTACTCCACAAACTTGACCATTATAGTATAAGAGGCCATACACTTGCATATTTCAAATCCTACCTTACTAATAGGTATCAGTATGTCACCATTAAAGACACAACCTCATCAATACAGCTACTTGATACTGGAGTACCACAGGAAAGTGTCCTTGGTCCCCTACTCTTCCTCTTATACATCAATGATCTTCCCAACATATCACAACACATGAAACCCATTCTCTTTGCTGACGACATGACTTGTCATCTCCCACCCAAATCTTACCACCCTCAACACCATTGTTAATGAGGAGCTACCCAAAATATCTACTTGGATGACAGCCAATAAACTTACACTTAACACTAACAAAACCTTCTATATTATGTTTGGTAACCGAGCAGGTGTTGCACAACTTGACATTAAAATCAACAACACTCTTATTGCCAGACATAATGAGAACAAATTCCTAGGCCTGCACCTTGACAGCAACCTGAATTTCAGCACCAATATCCAACACATAACAAGAAAAGTATCCAAAACGGTTGGGATCCTCTCCAAGATACGTTACTATGTGCCACAATCTGCCCTTCTCACACTATACCATTCACTCATTTATCCCTACGTCACCTATGCTATTTGTGTTTGGGGACCAACTGCAGCAACACACCTAAAGCCAATAATAACCCAACAAAAAGCTGCAGTAAGAACAATCACGCAATCCAATCCCAGGCAACACACCTCCCCACTCTTCATAGATCTAAACTTACTCACTGTTCAGAGTATCCACACTTACTACTGTGCAACCTACATTTACAGAACCTTAAATTCCAATATTAACCCTGACCTAAAACACTTTCTTGATAGTTGTGACAGGACCCACAGGCATAACACCAGACACAAACACCTCCATGACATTCCCCGTGTCCGGCTAAACCTATACAAAAATTCAATGTACATAAAGGGCCTAAAATCTGGAACATCCTACCTGAAAACTCTAGAACTGCAGACATATTCATCAGTTTCAAAAATACCATTAGAAAACATCTTATCTCCCTGACACACCCCACCGTCAGCTAACTACGTGAAAACCGCCTATTCTCTTGTATCATACACACATTAAAAACAACCTAGACCTCCCCTCGATATCTGTGATTCCCCACAATTTGCACCTACACTCACCCAATTGACTATAAACATAAAAATATGTTATACAACTATTACCTAATGAATCTTAACTAGTCATAAGTTTGCCTGTGATACTCCAATATAGGAGCTTCAATAGAAACTATGTACTGCATCAAAATAAAACCATTCACATTGCTAAATTTACAAACTGTAATGCAGTTACTTAGCCTTAATAGCAATATAGAGTTTTTAATTAATCTTAGTCTGCCCGAAATGCCTAGTCATGCTAGGTGTGATAGTGGCCCTCTCTGTAATTAGTTTTATATAATATGTATACCACACAATATCCTATAATATGTAAACCCCGCATTGTAATCTTTATACAGAATAAACTTGATCTGATTTATTTTGATTTGATTTTACATACAAACTAGGGCATACAAAAACTGAGGTTCTGTTGTACTCTGATAATTATACTTATGTGGACTTGTACCTAAATTTACTTACACTGCTGGTGTGCAGGTACACATCAAAATCACTAAGTCTCTCTACTCTTGACGGCATATTAATAACACGTAATCTCTTGGGGGAATTAAATGTCATATATTATGTTAATATAGACATTTCTATTAATCCATCTATGATATTTTTTTCAAAATTATATAATAAACATGCTACATAACATATAAACATGATAAATACAATCCACAGTAGAATAAATTAACATAAATGTAAGATGTGGTAGCCAGGCAACTTGTAGATTTTTAGCGACTTGTAGGAGTGATGGCAAAATTAACGTTTTCTCAAGTCCAAAATCAGTGAAAATGTGCACACTATAATTTTACTGGGAGTAACTAGAAAATTATTCCTTTTGTATGCCTTCACTCAGAACATCATTTCTTCTAAAAATGGTGTTACATGAGAATAGGAGTGTTTCTCTTTATTTATTGTACTATATCAATGAGGGGACAACTTGCACACAATGTAAAGTGTTTGTATTATGGTATAATACAAAACTAACAAAAACCAGACGTGTTCACCTGGTTTGTTTACATTATGTGTGGGCGGGGTGCGGTGGGATAGGCTGACCTGGCTGGTTACCATACTTCCCAAACCTGACTTCCTACAAATATAACTCACCTCTCACCCTACATTAAAACTACAAATACATATTTTAAGGTAATTAATGAATGTACTGTATGTGTATTTTATTGCTCTGGGGCACTTTAACCTTTTCACTGTTTAGACCTCTGATCCTGAAGTCCCTCTCTGTGTTAAAAAAAAAAAAAAAAAAAAAAAAAAAAAAAAAAAAAATTCTTCCCAAAATATTAAGAATATTTTTCTAAGTGTTTTAAACAAAAATTGCAATCAGTACTTACTGAGATATAGAGGCATGAAGTTGACAGAAAGTAAACCACTTACAGCAACATCACTGACTGCCTCTCACTTGGTAATATTATTTTTTCTTTTACTATTCTATTTTTTCTAATCTTTTCTAATATTTTATTTTTTTAAGTAACTTTTGTGGCCTGTGAGACCAATATAATGCATAATGTATATATATCCACTCGTTATATGCAACACATTAACCGCACAAACACTGTTATCATCATATTTACAAAATCTGTTTACACAAACCCACACTGCCTTTCCCAACACCCACAAACTCTTCCCCACCACTCATGCTGGAAATAAGTCCACTATGATGTTTTTGGGTTATCCTAGGATCTCTACACATTATGCTATGTATGATAATCTATGTAACTGTATTCGTGTATACCTGAATAAACTTACTTACACACAGTCTTCCCAGCCACCCATGCTGTCTTCCCCACCCACACAATCATCCCCACCATCTACGCTGCCTTCCTCACCACTTACGCTGCCTTCCCAACACCCATACTGCCTTCCCTACACCCATGCTGCCTTACCCACACCCACATTGTCTTCCCCACCACCCATTTTGGAAATAAGTCTGACTTCCTTTTGGGTTATCCTAGGTTCTGTACACATGCTGCTATGTATGATAATCTATGTAACTGTATTTGTTACTTGCATACACCATGTTCCCAACCACCCACGCCATCTTTCCCACCATCCAAGTTGCCTTCCCCACCATCCAAGCTGCCTTCCCCACCATCCAAGCTGCCTTCCCCACCACCCAAGCCACCTTCCCCACCACCCACACTGTCTTCTCTTTTCACTATCTGTATCTGGTATCCTGAGCATTGCTTTCAGTCAAAACCATGAAATTCATCTTCACTGACAATTCCATCTGTGTTAGATCTATTACTTGGGAAGAGTCCCAAATTTGCTGGGGAGTGAGATAATTCTTACCACAAGGCATAGTAAACAAGGACTACTGAAATGGCATTCCCACAATGCAATGTGGGTGCCCCAATTTTTTTTATACTGTGCACACTGACCATGCAGACCTATTCTCTCACATGTAGGCCTACCAGCTTTTTCCTGCTAGATTTGAAGCCACTAGATTATTGGTATAGTATTATGGGACCAACACTGGCTCTCAAGCCATAATATTATGGGACTGACAATGAAATGGTTAAATAAATGTCATAGTATATTATGTGTGGGTGACCTGGCAGTTTACCAAACTTCCCAAACCTGACTTCCTACAAATAAAGCTCGCCTCTTACCCTACATTAAGACTTCAAATATTTTAACGTAATTAATGAATGTACTGTATATGCATTTTATCGCTCTGGGGCGCTTTAATTAAATGTCATAGTATATTACATGTGGGTGGGGTGGGCTGACCTGGCTGGCTACCATACCTGCTAAACCTGACTTCCTCTCACCCTACATTAAGACTGCAAATATTTTAACCCTTTCAGGGTCTGTGCCGTAGATCTACAGCTTGACGTTGAGGGTCCAAACTGTAGATCTATGCCAAAATTCTAGCGCTGTCAAATTTAGCGCAAGAAGGCTGGTAGGCCTACATCTGAAAGAATGGGTCTGGGTGGTTAGTGTGCGCACTATAGAAAAAATCTGGACGCCTGCATGGCATTGTGGGAATGCTGCCAAAGTAGCTTTGCTCATCATGCCTGGCGGCAAGGAAGCTCTCACTCCCCACTCACTCTCCTGGCGAATTCTGACTCTCCTCTTCACAACTTACAGTTCTAAGACTGATGGAAGTGGATCTGAAGAGGAATTCTATGATTTTGAACCATATGGTACCATGGTACCATATAGTACAATGGTGCCATGTCATACAATTTTATCATATGATACAATGGTACCATATGGTACAATGTACCATATAGTACATTGTACCATATGGAACAGGGTACAGGGACCCTAATGGAAATAAGTCTGTCTGACGTTTTTTGGTTATCCTAGGTTCTCCAAACATATGCTGCTATGTATGATAATCTAAGTAACTTTATTTGTGTATACCTAAATAAACCTACAATGCCACATGTGCTTGAGTAAGTTTATTCAGGTGTACATAAATACAGTTACATAGATTATCATACATTGCAGCATATGTATAAAATCCTAGGATAACCCAGAAAAGTCAGGGTAACTTATTTCCATAGGGATCCCTGTATCTGTACCATATGGTGTCCTGTACCATATGGTGTCCTGTACCATATGGTACCCTGTAACATATGATACCATGTACCATATGGTCAGTAGATGTTGATGCCACCAGACAACAGCCAAGACTGAGCGAGTGACGACACAAGCTAGTGACTCGGTAGTTTCCAAGACAAAGTGCTTTGTCATCCACCTCAAGCAACATGTCGAGTGGCTGTACATTTGTAAATATATAATAGAACATTACTAATATACAACATTTTTGCGTATTTTTGTTGTAAACAATTATTGTAAACAAAATAATGATGAAAAATAGTAGTGTGTTTATTGTGTTGAATACAAGAGTACCATATAGTACCATATGGTACAATGTACCATATATCATTGTAACATATGGTACAATGTACCATATGGTACATTGCACCATATGGTACAATGTACCATATGGTACACTGCACCATATGGTACCATTGCACCACATGGTACCATTGCACCACATGGTACCATTGTATCATATGGTACCACTGTACCAAATGGTACCATTGTACCATATTCTACCATATGGTACCATTGTATCATATGGTACCATTGTACCAAATAGTACCATTGTACCATATGGTACCACTGTATCATATGGTGCCATTGTACCATATGGTACCATTGCACCCTATGGCACCATTGTACCATATGGTACTGTTGTATTCAACACAATAACCGCACTAATATTTTCATCATTTTGTTTACAATAAACTTGTAAACAAGTTTTGTAAGCAATATAATGATAAACAAATTAGTGCAGTTATTGTGTTGAATACAATGAGTGTACACTTATACAATATACATTATATTGGTCTCACAGGCCACAAATGTTACTAGAAAAAGAAAAAAATTAGAAAAGAAAAGAAAAAAGTATAAAAAACTGTCTTCTCCACCAACTGTGCTGTCTTCCCCACCACCCACATGCAAATAAGTTACTTCGTCTGACGTTTTTGGTGGAAGGTTGATAATAGTGTGGGTTTTCATCACTATTTCTGGTAACCTGGTTATTACTGTCTGTCAAAAACTCCTCAAAACCATCAGATTCATCTTCACTGACACATCAATCTGTGTTAGAACTATCACTTGGGAAGGGAAGGGTACCAATTAGCCGGAGAGCGAGGTATTCCTTGCCACTTGGCTTTGCGACCAAGGTGCACTGAATTACCACTCCCACAATGCAATGGGGGTACCCTGATTTTTTTCATACCATGCACAAACACCACGCAGACCCATTCTCTCACATGTAGGCCTACCAGCTTTCTCCCGCTCGATTTGAAGGCACTAGAATTTTGGCATATAAGTACGGGGACCAACCCTGGCTGTTAAGCCGTTCATGTATGGGACCGACCCTTAAAGGGTTAACGTAGGGTGAGAGGTGAGTAAATGAGGTAAAACAAATAAACAAGAGAGACAGATAAAAAAAAAAAATGAATGAATGGGAGAGGAGAGAGATGTGGGGAATATAAACAAACTGAGAAATGCATCTGGTTTTGGTTGATACACATTCATCTACACCTAACATCTCATATTTATGTTAATTTATTTTATTGTGGGGTGAATTTATTATGTTTATATTTTACTCAGTGCGTTTATTATATAATTTTGAAAAAAATATCATAGATGCATTTATGAAAATGTTTATACTAACATAATATATGACATTTAACCCTTAAACGGTCCAAACGTATATATGCGTTCACTTGCATAGCACCCCAAATTTTTTGAGAAAAAAAATTGTCTTTTTTTGATAGGAAAAAAGAGCATATGGTACCCAGGCATCCATAATTATTTTAATATGGCGCACAGTGAGTGCGCACACCCATTCTCTCATGTCTAGGTGACTCAGGCTTATTGTGGCAATGTTGAATGAATGACAAAGAAAACATATATATACGTTTGGAGCGCTACGCACGTGAATGTATATATACGTTTGGACCGTTTAAGGGTTAATGTGCCTTAGAGTGATTATCATTGCATATTATTATTAGTATTATTATCATTATTAATAGGGTGTCCTCAAGACTAATAAGACACTCTTAGTGATTTTAATGTGTACCTGCACAGTGTGTAAGTTTATTTAGGTACAGGTAAACATAAGTATAATTATCAGAGTACATATATATAAAACATGAAATAACTTTAAAACACTTGAAATTTTGGAAAGTTTCCAGACATAATGGAAAGACACGGAGCTCACGGAGAATGAAACAAACCAGGTGGGGCATGGTGAGCATATTAGTAAGTCAGGTGGAGGGAGTTGTATAGCGAGTTTTGGACATATTTTAAAATGTCCGTATTAGCGGAATGTCGTAAGGTGAAACGCCATAAAGTGCGGCCCCACTGTACTTGGTTTAGAGGAGACACACAAGGACAGAATGGAGGCAGCTTGGCAATAATGCTAAAATAAACAGTTCACATAAATCCGAAAGAAAAAATTATGCCAAAATTAAAGCCAAAGAAGTTCAAAACAGAGATGAAATACTTAGAATTATACATGTACATGCCTGCAATCCACCATTTAACAGTACATGGCAGAAAGAATTTGACATAATGAGGAACTGCACTATATAGTGAGGAAATTATTAATAATAAGCAACAATGAAAATGGTAACATCAATGTAATGAGGAATTTCAACTAAACACATAAGAACAAATAGTGTATGAGGTTGAAATGAATAAAAAATATAGTTAGTCAAATTCCTCACTATAATAAGGAATTTGGCTAATTAATGAATCAAGCACAGAGACTGATTCATTAATATAAAGTTTCTCTAGATATTTTAATATGTCAAGGCTCCTAATTATGCTTGATCAGTGCTGAATGTACATTAATTAGCTTGCCTGTTAAGGCTCATAATTAATTGTTGTGATCAGGAATGTTTATATTGTGTTCAACTAGAAATACATAGCTGTAGGCTGTGTTGATTACTGAGACAAAACCTTTGTTACAGTGTGTCCTTTACCACTGCCAACATCAAAGACTATTCTGCTACTTAGGATGGGATTCCAGAGTTTTCCTACTCTCACAGCCCAGCCTTGGGCCAGGTTTTCATATTCTTTTTTTCCCCTGCCACAACAGAAGAATTCTTTGGAGTTTGTTATGATGTGTATAATTCACCTTTCAAATTCCCATTTTCAACTATTTATTTTTCTCCTGCTTTCCCTATATAACCATATACAGTGGTACTCCAAGTTTTGACCATAATTCATTCCAGAAGGCTGTTTGAGTGCTGTTACAAAACGAATTTGTTCCAATAAAGAATAATGTAAATTAGATTAGTCTGTTTCAGACCCCCAAAAGTACACTTACAAAAGCACCTACAATAATACACTTACATAATTGTTCGAGTTGGGAGCTGTACGAAACTCAGGGTACCACTGTATAGTCAGTTTGGCCTCGACTGACTTTCAACCTAATTTGGTTATGTTATTATTTCCAACTATCTTTCTAAGTGTGTTTCCCTTTTTAGTATATTTATAAATTTTTTATAAATATTATTCTACAATTCCTCTACACAGATTGTACCTAACAGATCAATTTAGTTCACTTTAATAATTTTTTATTGTATCTTATCGAAGTCCGTTGTTATGCTGCTGGAAATCATTATAATGCTGTTCTTGCTCTTATCCGTATAAGAGCATAAACCATTTTCAAACCAAGATACAGTATACCATTACTGGATGTTGTGGACATAACCTGTGTTAAAATGCTGCTTTTAAGTATCCTAGTGAGTCTGATAAAGGAATACATCATTAAATTCTTAGGGGCAGGTCCAAGATATAAGACTGTCATGGGGCACCCTTAAACAAGGTTTTAAAACTCTAAGGAACACCAAGGTTTCAAGAAACAAATTATTTGACCTTAAATTTAACTACAAATACTGTACAGTAACAGTATTAGAAAGCTACTAGCCATACAGTGGAACCCCGAGTTTCATCCGCCCTGAGTATCGTACGCTTCGAGTTTAGAACCATTTTTTCAGCTCAGTTTTGTCCCAAGTTTTGTACTGTGCCCCGTGTTTCATCCCTCATACCAGACCTGTCCACCTACCTGCACCTGCGCACCTGCCCGCACAGGCGTTGTGAGTCAGTGTGGCTTTGTTTCTCCTTAAGTGAATATAAACATTTTCATTAATCCGTCTATGATATTTTCTTTAAAATTATATAAGAAACACGTTACATAGTACGTATATATAAAAACATGCAATGTTTATATGCAATGTATGTTTAATAATAATCACTCTTGGGCACATTAAATGTCTTATTTTAGGTTAATATCCATCTATGATATTTTCTTCAAAATTATATAAACACATTACACAGCATATAAACATGCCTTTGTTATTTGTTCACTAAGAATGTCTCTCTAGTCTTAATGCCATAGTCATAATACTAATACATAATAATAATCACTCTTGGGCACATTAACCCTTTGACTGTCGCAAGCCCCTTTCTGAAACTGTCATTTTATGTCGCAAAAGTTTTGGAAAAAAAAAAAAAAAATCTTATAAAATGATAGAGAATCTTTTCCCAATGGTAAAGGCACCAAAAGTACGAAATTTGGTCGAAAACTCACGGAATTACGCTGCCGCAAAGTTAGCGGTCTCGGCAACATATATGCATCAGCAATTTCGCTGACTTTGAGCTGTTTTTGGCCAATTCTGTTGTTCCAGTTGACCAAACTCATGGCTATTTCTTTAGAACTCCATTTTTTCTATCAGTTGAGTAAAAGAAACTGCCCATTTACCAATTTGAACTACCCAATAAAGTGGTCAGAAATTGGCAATTTGGCCAATTTCACGCAAATTAAAAAAGATGCCAATTTCAAAATAGGGTCCAGAATAAACAATGTAGACATTCTTGGCACTAAAATAACATATCCTCTGTTCATTAGTCACATCTCTAGGCCCCTCTTATATTGCTATTGCTTTCTATTTTGATTTTTCATTCATACAAAAAATACAAAATTTACTGTTATGTAGACTACTGCATTATTGTAAAAATGGTATAAATAATATCACTGCACTAGTGAAAGAGTATTAGACTCCCCAGTTGACGTGCATTGGATGTGTGGTGTAATTTGCTTACTCCTGAACATTGGTAAAAATCGAACATTTCCGCTACTTTGAGCTAAATTTCAAGGTTGTTTTCATCGTGAAAGTAATGAAAATCATCTCTATTTCTGTAATATGTTTTCCATTTTATCACCTGAGACCATGAAAACGAGAATACAACGATAAATACTGTACGAAAATACACCTGAAAGTCGGCGTTTTAATAAAAAAAAAAAAAAAAAAAAAATTCTCATTATGCACTGCATGCTGCAGGATTTTTTTTATGTGGTGCACACTGACCACACAGACCCATTCTCTCACATGTGGGCCTACCAGCTTTCTCCTGCTTGATTTGAAGCTAGAATTTACACGTATAAATACGTCAGAAACAGTGGCCCGTAAGACATATATATACGACATAGACAGTCAAAGGGTTAAATGTCTTATTTTAGGTTAATATAGAAATTTTCATTAATCCATCTATGATATTTTCTTCAAAATTATATAAGAAACACATTACATAGCATACAGCATATAAACATAGCATATAAACATATTGAGTGGTAAGTACGGGCAAATCAAGGAGGGTGGAGGGAGGAGAGGGGAAGGTAAACATTATGTTTTCTCTGATGTAGCATTAGAGAAAACTGAATCCGGAATCTGGTGCAGTGACCGCCCTTCATACGCATTTGTTGACAATTCTTGGCATGAATTATTCATTACTTCTCCTTTCGTTTATGATGGCATCTAAAGGCAGTTGTTAGAAACGATTAAACTCAGTGAACACGGTATGTCGATGTAATGATATGGCTGTGTAGTGTAATAATGTGGCTGTGTAGTGTAATAATGTGGCTGTGTAGTGTAATAATAAGGCTATGTAGTGTAGCCCAGGGGAAGCTACATATGTGTACCTACATCAACAGGCTACCTACACTGAATTCCTACAAATAAATGCTACTCACCTCTTGCCCTACATTAAGACTACAAATATTTTAAGGTAAGTAATGAATGTACGTACTGTAGCAGTAAAAGACAAAGAAGAGAAGTAACACTATAGAGGGCTTTGATGTCCTTATGGAGGGGGACTCCCAACTCCCTGGAATGGATTAATTGTATTTACATTAATTCTTATGGGAAATATTGCTTCAACTTTAGAACATTTTGACTTTAGTCCTAGGGATGAAACTCGGGGTTCCACTGTACATTTAATAATCACTATATAGTGGAACCTCGGTATTCATTTGCCCTGGTTATCGTTGAATTCGGTTTTCGATGACTTTTGCCATCAAAATTTTGTCCTAGTTTTCGTTCATCACCTCGGTTTTCATCGAGTTGGCAGTAGTTCACCGCACTGAACGTGTCCGCCCGCACCCACACAAAGCATCCCATGCGTCCTGAGTCAGTTTGGCTTTCTTTCTCGTCGGTAGAGGGTGGTAGTGATGGTGGTAGAGAGTGGTAGTGATGGAGGTAGAGAGTGGTAGTGATGGTGGTAGAGGATGGTAGTGATGGTGGCCGAGGGTGGTAGTGATGGTGGTCGAGGGTGGTAGTGATGGTGGTCGAGGGTGGTAGTGATGGTGGTCGAGGGTGGTAGTGATGGTGGTAGTGAAGGTGGTAGTGGTTGTGATGGTGGTAGAGGGTGGTAGTAATGGTGGTGGTGATGGTGGTAGTGGTGGTGATGGTGGTAGTGGTAGTGATGATGGTAGAGGGTGGTAGTGATAGTGGTAGAGGGTGGTAGTGGTGGTAGAGGGTGGTAGTGATTGTGGTAGAGATAACCTCTCCTCCCTCTCCCCTCCTCGCCATCTTCCATATGCCAACAAGAGTCTTCGTCTTTCATATACCAACAAGTGTCTTCAATAAAGGTAAAAGTGATGTTAAATGTTCATATATCCATTTCGTTAGTCCTTTATATTCATTTCTCATTGTTTTCTGTATGTAAAACTATAGTTATTCTCTATAAAATGTATTTTTTGTTAATACTTTTGGGTATCTGGAACGGATTAATTGGATTTACATTATTTCTTATGAGAAATATTGTTTCAGTTTTCGTCGAATTAGGTTTTTGTTAGACTTTCTGGAATGAATTAATAACAAAAACCGAGGTTCCACTGTACATTTTTGGGTCCTGCTCCTCTGTTGGCTTATGTACATCATTGTAGTAGTGGACTTGTGGGTTACTTTCCTTCCACCATATGAGGGTTAAGGTGTTTGTCAGACAATGGGAAGGCTGTCCAACACAGCCCAACCAAGACTGACTTACAGGTCAAATTATGGTAATTGTCCTGATTTACTATTTTAATCATATTATGAGTCTTATGACCCATACCAGTATAAGCACAGTGTATACTAAGGGTGTACCAAAGTATCACTATAGGTATCAGCCTAAAATTGAGAGCCAGCATCAGTATAGGCAAAAATTCTGGGATCATTATTCCTAACCATAATATACCCAGACTGTTCAGCAATCACCAAGAATTGGAATAGATGGTGTGGGGCTGTGTGGGCTTGAAGCTGTGGGGGAGAGTGGTATGAGTGATAGGTGTGGTTATCAGTGGCCCATTGTGGGTGGCAGTGTGGATGATGAGTGACTGGGTGGGTCAGTGTATGGTATAGGCAGTAATGAGGGTGGTGGGTGACTAAGTGATTCAGTGTATGTGGATGGCATGTTAAGGTGAAAGGTTAAGTAAGGAGTAGGTGTCAGGTCATGGGTAAATGATATGGGTAAGAGCATGGGGCTGAACAACGTGTGGTCTTGAGGTAGAGGGGGACTATGGCTGCAGTGGAATGGTGTCGATGTAGGCATGTGATCATGAGGGAAATTGTGTGGGTGGAGGATGTTGGTTGAGATGGTGTGAGTGAAGGTGTTTCTATGGGAAAATTATAGGGGCAGGTGGTATGGGTAAGGGGAGACAGGCATGGTGTGGGAAAAGGTGTGTGACCATGGGAATGGGTGAGGTTGCTGGGTATGTGGCAAGGGCATGTGGCCACAGGAAGGGAGGCTGCTTGAGTGGGTGGTGTGAGTGGGGGTTGCTAGGTGTTCAGCAGGAATGGGTGGAGGCAAGTGGTATGGGGAAGGTGTGTAGCCAAGGTATGGTACCAGATGTGTATGAAAGGAGCATAAGGTATGGTATTGGTACTGGAGGTGTATGAATGGAGCACTGAGCCTCACTGTGAGACAGAGGGGAAAGACCCCAGTGCTTTAACCTTTACCTGACACCTTCTTCTACCACACCTGCCAATATGTGCCATACCCAACACCAACACCCATTTTTCACACCCTTCTACCCATTTTATATACATGTATGTGTCAGTCCATATGTTCTAGCCCTCACCCACCTTCACCATCCCCTCCCCCACATGCCCTCAACCTTCTCCCCATACACTGGAGGGGAGATAAGGCTTTGAACTAACAGCTTCATCCAACATATCATCCATCTTCACCTACCCTAGCCCACCACCTTCATCCAGCCCCCAACTTCACCTACCCTACCCCCCACCTTCACCCAGCCCCTAGCTTCACCTACCCTAGCCCCAACCTTCAACCAGCCCCCAGCTTCCCCTACCCTAGCCCCCACCTTCACCAGGTTCTGCAGACACTCATTACTGACTCCCATTTCCACCCACCTTCATCCATCTCCTGCAGTTTCTCTTCACCCATACTCCTCCCCCTCATGCTTTCACGTACCTTCCTCCCCATGCTTGCACCCACCTCTTCCTCACACACTCTTGCTTTTACCTGCATATCCTCACCCATCTGCCACTACGCATCCCACACACACTTCACGTACATTGGGTGAAGGAAACACTAGCTCACACGCTCCTACCCACTAGTTCCCATGCTCCTACCCACTAGCTCACACACTCCTACCCACTAGCTCACATGCTCCTACCCACTAGCTCACATGCTCCTACCCACTAGCTCACACACTCCTACCCACTAGCTCGCATGCCCTCATCCATACATTTTTCACTCACACTCTTTCTCATGTGTGCTCTCATCCAGACGTCGACTGCCTGTAGCCATACAAAACCCCATCCTTCACCCATACTCTGCCACACAGCAGCAGCATCCATACACTTTACCCACATATGCTCAACCTTCTGGGCATCCCCTCAGCCACATTCATTACCCCAACATATCCAACTGCCAACAAAGTGCCCCCCATCATCAGAGCTGAGGATATGAAGTGGTAATTGACTGACAGACTCTGTCATGTAAAATGATTGCACCGTGTGTTCAAAAATATACTGTAATTTTGCAACAGTGTTATAGCAAAAATATGTTAACCCTTTGACTGTCGCGGTCGTATATGTACGTCATAGGAGATACCGTGTTTGACGTATCTATACGCATAAATTCTAGCTATACGCATAAATTCTAGCGGCTTCAAATCAAGCAGGAGAAAGCTGGTAGGCCCACATGTGAGAGAATGGGTCTCCATGGTCAGTGTGCACCATATAAAAAAAATAGGGGAGCCAGTGGTGCATTGTGGGAATACCATTTCAGTCGTCCTTTTTCAGCATGTCTAGCGGTAAGAAATATGTGACTCCCCAGCAAATCTGGGACTCTTCTCTTCCCAAGTGATGCTCTAACACAGATGGAAGTGTCAATGAAGATTAATTTCATGATTTCGAGGAGTTTGAGACCAAAAGCAATGGAGGAGGTGGAGGAGGAAGAAGAGGAGGAGGAAGGAAGGAGGAAGAGGAAGGAGGGAGGAGGAGGAAGGAGGGAGGAGGAGGAAGGAGGGAGGCGGAGGAAGGAGGGAGGAGGAGGAAGGAGGGAGGAGGAGGAAGGAGGGAGGAGGAAGGATGGAGGAGGAAGAAGGAGGGAGGAGGTGGGAGGGAGGAGGAGGAAGGAGGGAGGGAGGAAGAAGGAGGGAGGGAGGAAGAAGGAGGGAGGAGGAGGGAGGAGGAGGAGGGAGGAAGGAGGAGGAGGGAGGAGGAGGGAGGAGGAGGGAGGAGGAGGGAGGAGGAGGGAGGAGGGAGGAGGAAGGTGGAGGAAGGTGGAGGAAGGTGGAGGAAGGTGGAAGGAGGAAGGAGGAAGGAGGAAGAAGGAAGAAGGAAGGAGGAAGAAGGAAGAAGGAAGAAGGAAGAAGGAAGAAGGAAGAAGGAAGAAGAGAGAAGAGAGAAGAGAGAAGAGAGAAGAGAGAAGAGAGAAGAGAGAAGAGAGAAGAGAGAAGAAGAAGAAGAAGAAGAAGAAGAAGAAGAAGAAGAAGAAGAAGAAGAAGAAGAAGAAGAAGAAGAAGAAGAAGAAGAAGAAGAAGAAGAAGAAGAAGAAGAAGAAGAAGAAGAAGAAGAATAATAATAATAATAATAATAATAATAATAATAATAATAATACCTAACACCTAATAATAATAATATGTAATAATATGTTCCCTTGAGGCATGAAAACAGTTCAGCCCATGATAGTGACAAGATAAGGGGAGATAACATCTGATAAGAGCTGACCTTTGATGAGCGTAAACGAGTGTGGAAGGAGGAGGAGGAGGAGGAGGAGGAGGAGGAGGAGGAGGAGGAGGAGGAGGAGGAGGAGGAGGAGGAGGAGGAGGAGGAGGAGGAGGAGGAGGAGGAGGAGGAGGAGGAGGAGGAGGAGGAGGAGGAGGAGGAGGAGGAGGAGGAGGAGGAGGAGGAGGAGGAGGAGGAGGAGGAGGAGGAGGAGGAGGAGGAGGAGGAGGAGGAGGAGGAGGAGGAGGAGGAGGAGGAGGAGGAGGAGGGAGGAGGAGGAGGAGGAGGAGGAGGAGGAGGAGGAGGAGGAGGAGGAGGAGGAGGAGGAGGAGGAGGAGGAGGAGATGGAGATGGAGATGGAGATGGAGATGGAGATGGAGATGGAGATGGAGATGGAGATGGAGATGGAGATGACGATGAACAAACATTTGTCTGTCTATTTGTCTGTCTGCCAAACTCCCTGTCTATCCGTCTAGCTCTGTCTCAGAGAGAGCCACAAGACTGTCATCATCACGTTTACTCGCATCTTCAAGCAGAGTATAGCACTTTGTCTGGATTTTTTGGGTTATCCTAGGTAATTTACACTATGTATAGTTGTATTTATGTGTACCTGTGAGATAGAGATAGAGAGAGAGAAAGAGAGACAGATTGAAAGAGATAGAATGAGGGAGAAAGATAATTAGATAGAATGGAGGGGGAAGCAGCATCCGACCCCATTGTTTTGACAGGCGGTAGGGGGAGTGACTAATGAGACAATATGTCATTTTGACAGCTGCCGACTCCTGACTCAAAACAATTATAAGCCACACACTGGCACACAAGACAAGCTTGCTGAAGGGTGATAATAGCAGTTTTATGAAAGTATCTAGTGACTATATATGTGTATATATATTATAGAAACCAGAAGCAAGAAGGGAAGGCAGGAATGAAGGAAGGACTAGATGAAAGGAAGGAAAAAAGTAATGAAGGACAGATGAAGGAATGTAGGAAGAGTGGTGGAATGCCCTCCAGGTAGCCTCCAGGTAGGAAAGGAATGAAGGAAATTAGGAAGGAATGATGACACACGACCATTTACCTAGGATAACTACATAACACAACTGCCTGCTAATACTTTGAAGAAAGCTGCTCAGACGAGGTGTTTTGTCTTTGCACATAAAAAAAAATTCAACAAAAATGCACACACACTGATTTTATGTGTGAGAGTGTAAAACACCATTGTGTATGACACCATGTTTTATGTGTGAGGAGTGTAAAACACCATTGTGTATGACACCATGTTTTATGTGTGAGAGTGTAAAACACCATTGTGTATGACACCATGTTTTATGTGTGAGAGTGTAAAACACCATTGTGTATGACACCATGTTTTATGTTTGAGGAGTGTAAAACACCATTGTGTATGACACCATGTTTTGTGTGTGAGGAGTGTAAAACACCATTGTGTATGACACCATGTTTTATGTGTGAAGAGTGTAAAACACCACTGTGTATGACAACATGTTATATGTGTGAGGAGTGTAAAACACCATTTTGTATGACACCATGTTTTATGTTTGAGGAGTGTAAAACACCATTGTGTATGACACCATGTTTTATGTGTGAGGAGTGTAAAACACCATCATGTATGACACCATGTTTTATGTTTGAGGAGTGTAAAACACCACTGTGTATGACAACATGTTTCAAAGAGTTCCACAAGCTGCAGAACTTCTAGGAATATGTTCAGTGACTGTATATTGGTATATATATTATAGAACAATAGTAATAAACAATTTTTTGTATTGTTTGATTTTGTAAACAAGTTTTGTAAACAATATATTAATAATTATGTTTGTGTGCTTATTGTGTTGTATACAACGAGTGTATATATGTACATTGCACCTTACTTTGGTCTCACAGGCCACATAAGTTATGTGAAAAAATAAAATAGTGAAAAAAACAACAAACCTTCAAATACAAGTAAACTAAAGCTTACGGGTGAGCGGCAGTCGCCGCTGTTGCCATACGCGGCTCATTTTCTGCAAACTTCATGCCTCTATATCTGGGTAAGTACTGATGGGAAAATTTTTTTTTTGGGACTAAAATAATCAGAAAAATAATCTTAACATTTTCATAAGAAAAAAATAATTTTTTTTTCGAATATTTTGCAACACCAGGAGACACTTCAGGATTGGGCCTTTCGACAGTCAAAGGGTTAAGAAGCATCTTTCCATCATACATTGCCCAAGTTTCAATAAGATAGTCCAACAAACAAATGAGATACAATTCCCAAGATCAAGAGCAAGAGCCCCTCACCAGTGTCAAGGAACCTGCCTTGAGATCTGCTCGCTTGTGGAAATTTTGCTCGTGTATGGAAGCAAAAAATCGACCCATCGACTGCTCGTATTTGGAAAAATCCACACATGGACACACTCGCAAGTAGAGGTTCCACTGTATTGACATCACACATCCCTGTCTAAGGCCTACTTTCACTGGGAAATAATCTCCCTCTCGCCTACTTACTCGAACCTGAGCCTCAGTATCCTTGTAAGACTTTTCACTGCTTTCAATAATCTACCTCCAATTCTGTACATTTGCAACATCTGCCACATTGCTCCCCTATCTACCCTATCATATGCCTTTTCCAAATCCATAAATGCCACAAAAACCTCTTTACCCTTATCTAAATACTGTTCACTGATATTTTTCACTGCAATCACTTGGTCTACACACCCCCTACCCTTTCTAAAGCCTCCTTGCTCATCTGTTATCCTGCTCTCTGTTTAGGTTTTTAGGCCTACTTTGAGACTGTCTAGAACCTAAGCAATGCACGGAAATTGTTAACATTCCCATGAGCCAACAGAGGAATTCTTCTTGATCTTCAAGTAACCAATCAGAAGCCCTAAATCATTTCAAAAAACAAGGCATTAATTTTCAGCTCCACTGTTTACTGGGGGTTTTGATGGAGCATGGAATGAATATCAAGTGATTTTGTAACAATAATGTACATTTCAAAAACAAAAACTGATACAGTAGGTTCCTTACAAATAACTTTATTGTGATCCTAAAAACTGTTTATTGCTTGAGTGTTCAAAACTTGTAATCTATTTTCCTACAAGAACTTATGTTATAATCAGAGATGGGTACCTCATCCATAATACAGTGGACCCCCGGATAATGATATTATTTCAATCCAGAAGTCTGTTTGGGTGCCGTTATAGACCGAATTTGTTCCCATAAGAGATACAGTGGACCCCCGCATAACGATATTATTTCAATCCAGAAGTCTGTTTGGGTGCCGTTATAGACCGAATTTGTTCCCATAAGAAATATTGTGAATTAGATTAGTCCATTTCAGACCCCTAAAAATACACCTACAAAAGCACTTACAAAAATAAACTTACATAATTGATCGAGTTGGGAGCTGATCGTTATCCGGGGGTCCACTGTATTGTGAATTAGATTAGTCCGTTTCAGGCCCCCAAAAATACACCTACAAAAGCACTTACAAAAATACACTTACATAATTGATCGAGTTGGGAGCTGATCGTTATGCGGGAGTCCACTGTTATTTTTTTTTTTTATCACACTGGCCGATTCCCACCAAGGCAGGGTGGCCCGAAAAAGAAAAACTTTCACCATCATTCACTCCATCACTGTCTTGCCAGAAGGGTGCTTTACACTACAGTTTTTAAACTGCAACATTAACACCCCTCCTAATTTGCACCTAATTTGATTTTTTAACAATGAAACTTAGAACAATGTTTAATTCCCCCCCTTTTTTCTTGCATTCCACTCCTCCCGCTCTCCCATTCACTTCCACTTTCACATTACATTTAACAACATGGAATAGTCAACAAGAACAAGACTACCTTCCTCTCCCCCATTATATCTGGCATAACTACGCCTTTTACATATACACATCACACTCTTACTGTTAAGGAGAGGGTATTAGGTGCCTTGGCATATAATTTTGGAAGGAATGGTAAGGGTAATTTCACGTGAAGACGAGAGGGAGGTAGGGATGTGGTTTAAGCTGAGTTGCTGCATGTCAGCCATTGATTATGTATAGAACACAACCAGTTGCTGCACATCAGCCATTGATCACATACTGGACACGACCAGATGCTGCACGTCAGCCATTAATCATGCACTGGACATGACCAGCTGCTGCATGTCAGCCATTAATCATGCACTGGACATGACCAGCTGCTGCATGTCAGCCACTGATCATGTACTGGCAACGATCAGTTGCTGCACATCAGCCACTGATCATGTACTGGTCATAACCAGCTGCTGCACATCAGCCACTGATCATGTACACTGGACACGACCAGCTGTTGCACGTCAGCCACCGATCATGTATACTGGACACAACCAGCTGCTGCACGTCAGCCACTGATAATGTACTGGACACGGCCAGCTGCTGCATGTCAGCCATTGATCATGTACTGGACATGACCAGCTGCTGCACGTCAGCCACTGATCATGTACTGGACACGACCAGCTGCTGCACATCAGCCATTGATCACGTACTGGACATGACCAGCTGCTGCACGTCAGCTATTGATCATGTACTGGACACGACCAGCTGCTGCATGTCAGCCACTGATCATGCACTGGACATGACCAACTTCTGTTCAATAAACCAAGGTAATTAGTAAATCTACAATTCTTGACCAATCTCTACCAACCAAGTGAGAGCCCACCACGAATGCATAACATGAACTTAAACAAAATGTCAATGCACAGGGTGAAAAAATGAAGAGGAAAAAATATTTATGAGTTAGCTTTAACAAAATTGTAATTATAATCTACAATTGCTTACCAATCTCTATTAAATAAAACTGAGCTCTACATACACATGCATAAAACAAACATGCACAAACTACTGATGCATTCAGTAAAAAACTAACAAAAATAATATTCATAATTCAGCTTTAAGCCTCAAGCTGTGCACGATGAACAAGTACACAGGAGATCAAAATGAGCATGACAAGCTAGTATGTGTAATCATTGTGCCTTCAAATACACTACTTGCTGCCATTTTGGATCTCAGCTCAACTGTTTGGGTCATCTACCACCCCCTCAAGCCTGAGAAAAAATCTCAAGAGCAGGCAGGTCCACACAAAGCATCATGAATAACACTGCGTAAGCAGCACATGTCAACAACAACAACCAGGACTTGTCATACCACCACCAGCTTCCATACCAGCAAACAGGGTGTGCAACTGGCAGGAAGATGTGAAGATGCTTTATTTATTTCAAATTACAATTTCATGATACCAAGAGTGGAATTCAGCCAGAAAAGCAAACTATGTAATTTAACCTAGGGTAATCCAATAAAGTCAAACAACATGTGATTTTATTTCTAGTGAAACAATTTCAATATCATATGATTCCCTTATACATAATGTTAGAAGACAAAAATAATTAACAGCAAAATGAAAACATAATTACATCTACCATCCGACTTACGACTGAGTTCGGTTCCGAGAAACCGGTCGTAAGTCGAAATGGTCGTAAGTCGAACTTTACTACTGAATATTAACAAAACATTTTTGTAATGACCTTATTTTATTGTTTTATTTTGGTATTTTATGTTTTACTTTACTTTTATGTTGTTAGTACTGTATTTTATACTGTAAGGTTTAGGATAAACACTGTGTACAACACAAATAGTTGTTTATTTCCCAGAAATTTGGCATAAAAAACACAGTCGTAAGTCGAGTGGTCGTAAGTCGAGCAGGTCGTAAGTCGGATGGTAGGTGTATTTGTAACACTACACAAATAACTCTCACTTAGGAGACAAACTTATGACAATATTCTGGTTGACTTGTACCAATAACTAGTCACACAGAGAAGTGCCAAGGGAAGGGTGACAGTATATATCAGGGGTTCCCAACCTGGGGTGCATCATTCCAGGGGGTGCAAGAAGCGTCCATCACTTGATGATGGAGAGCTGAAAGAAGATCTTATAGATCTGCATTCAAATCGTGCTCTTGAAATGCAATTTGAGAGTAAAACTTTGGAAGAGCATTGGTGCTCGGCTATGGTTCTATTTCCAAGACTTTGTGAAACTGCACTAACTGTGCTCATTCCATTTGCGACAACTTATGTGAATCAGGATTTAGTACTCTTTTGTCAATTAAGACAAAATCTAGAAATCGTTTGAATGCACAGGCAGACATGCGTGTTACTATCAGCAACATAGTTCCCCGTTTTGAAAAACTCACAAGCAAGAAACAGGAACAAATGAGTCATTGAATTAAAATGGATTCATAAACTTTTTGGAAGTCAGCCTTTTGATTTTATTATCTTGTACATATTTAACCCTTAAATGGTCCAAAGAGAGTGACGTTCAAATTCGTAGTGCTCCAAAAGTAGATCTACTTTTTTTTACATATTTTCAAATATAACAAAAAAATGTAGATAAAAGTTTTTTTACACATTTTCAAATGTAAAACAAAACAGAAGATCTACATTTTTTTTACATACTTTCAGATGTTGAAACAATGTATATAGACGTTTGGACCGTTTAAGGGTTAAAGAAAGTAACTATTTTTTGTATGGTACATTCAAATGTTAATCGGAGACATCCTTTCTTGTCCATATGTTTGATTTTTTACATACTAAAAAAATAAAATTCCTTTCTAAAGGTTTGAAAGCTAGTTCTTGATTTTACTTTTTTGTATATATTTCAAGCAAGAGCTATTATTTTTGTAAGGTGTATTCAAATATCATTCTGTGATATGTTTCTTTTCTGTAAGTCTGATTTTTGTTCACGTATTATATTAGAAAGTGAAATAAATATCTTCTTTTGATAAAATTTAGTATGATTCCACATCCTTTATCCTTGAACAAAGTTTAAATTGTAGGGGGTGTGAGGTTAGAGCAAAAATTTTATAGGGGTGGGGGAGTAAGAAAAGGTTGGGAACCACTGGTATATATGTATATGAGAGGGGGGGGGGACAGAAGTAGTACAACTGGAGGTAGTAATAATGTTGTAGTAGCAGTGGTAGCTAGTGGCAGTAGCAGTAGTAGAAATGCAACAGTGATAGAGGTGGCAATAAGAAGGTAGTAGTGGTAGGTAAGAAAGAGGGGCATGGAGAAGAGGGGGAAGAAGGAATAGGAAAGAGGAAGAGGAGGAAGAAGAAAGAGGAGGAAGAAGAGGAGGAAGCAGAAAGAGGAGGAGGAGTAAAGAGGGAGAAGAAGAGGAGGAGGAGGCAGAGGCAGCAGCAGAAATTTCTAAGTCAAGACACTGAGGGGTCACAGATGTGGACACAGAGAAAGAGAGGGGCAAAAACAATTTTCTTGACAGACGGAGTATAGTAAAGAAAGTAGTGAGTGTACATGCCACTACAACAGCTTATGATAAACAGAAAAATAAAAACCTGTTGCTGAGAGATGGAAGTGCACATCAAGGAAAGGAAGCAAGTTATAGTAAATAATGGAACTGGGGCTATGGTGTGCTATGCATCTCTGTGTGTTTCAGCTACTAAAACATCTTGAAACACACCTATATCCTAACAAAGTACATATTGTATTTAGTATTAGACTTTAAGAAAAACCATAATTTTTCCATAAATATAAGTAAGTAAGTGCACATTTATGCTAATGCTGCTCATAGGTAATTTTTTTCCTTTTTGCTAATCTCAACACACCAGAACTCTTTTAAGTTTTCATGTCATTTTCCTTTCTTTTGAAGTTCTTTAAAAAAAAAAAAAAAACTAGCTTTCAATCTGTATGAAAAAACAATAAAGCCTCTCCTCACTTAGCCACGTACTTGTTTACCATTGCCTTGGACTTACGATGGGCTCTCTGACCAGTATTTATACCTAAAATAATGTATATTAGAGCTGATTTCCTCTATTCTGTTTATTCCAATATACAGTAAACTACTGTACAAATGTTTAAAAATACAGTAGGGCCCTGCTTTATGGCGTTTCACTTTATGGCATTCTGCTAATATGGCGATTTTAAATTATGACCAAAACTTGCTATATGGTGAGCAGCCTTTCAAATACAGCATGCCCCACCTGGTTTATTAACATTCTCTGTGAGCACATCTCTCTATTATATCTGGAAAATTTCCAAAATTTCAAGTGTTTTAAAGTTACTGCATATTTTATATATACAGGAAGGCCCCGCTTTACGGCGTTTCACTTTACGGCGTTCCGCTAATACGGACATTTCAAATTATGACCAAAACTCGCTATACGGCTCCCCCCACCTGACTTTCTAATACGGTCACCGTGCCCCACCCTGTTTGTTTACATTCTCCATGAGCTCAGTAAGCACTAAGTCTCTCCATTTTGTCTGGAAACTCCAAAATTTCAAATGTTTTTAAAAGTTATTTCATATTTTATATATACTCTGATAATTATACTTATGTATACCTGTACCTAAATAAACTTACATACATCGAGTCATTTAAATGTCGTATATTACGTTAATATACACATTTTCATTAATCCATCCATGATATTTTTTTCAAAATTATATAATAAACACGATGCATAACATATAAATAAGATAAATACACCCCACAGTAGAATAAATAAACATAAATGTGAGATGTGGTAGCAGACGACTTGCACAAGTGATGCCATATTAGAAATGATAATAATAACAATACTCACCGAGTCTCATTAAATGTCGTATATTACGGTAATATACACATTTTCATTAATCCATCCATGATATTTTTTTCAAAATTATATAATAAACACGATGCATAACATATAAATAAGATAAATACACCCCACAGTAGAATAAATAAACATAAATGTGAGATGTGGTAGCAGACGACTTGCACAAGTGGTGATAATAACAATACTCGCCGAGTCTCATTAAATGTCGTATATTACGGTAATATACACATTTTCATTAATCCATCCATGATATTTTTTTCAAAATTATATAATAAACACGATGCATAACATATAAATAAGATAAATACACCCCACAGTAGAATAAATAAACATAAATGTGAGATGTGGTAGCAGACGACTTGCACAAGTGGTGATAATAACAATACTCGCCGAGTCTCATTAAATGTCGTATATTACGGTAATATACACATTTTCATTAATCCATCCATGATATTTTTTTCAAAATTATATAATAAACACGATGCATAACATATAAATAAGATAAATACACCCCACAGTAGAATAAACAAACATAAATGTGAGATGTGGTAGCAGACGACTTGCACAAGTGGTGATAATAACAATACTCGCCGAGTCTCATTAAATGTCGTATATTACGGTAATATACACATTTTCATTAATCCATCCATGATATTTTTTTCAAAATTATATAATAAACACGATGCATAACATATAAATAAGATACATACACCCCACAGTAGAATAAATAAACATAAATGTGAGATGTGGTAGCAGACGACTTGCACAAGTGACGCCATAATAACAATACTCACCGAGTCTCATTAAATGTCGTATATTACGGTAATATACACATTTTCATTAATCCATCCATGATATTTTTTTAAAAATTATATAATAAACACGATACATAACATAAAAAGATGATAAATACACCCCACAATAGAATAAATAAACATAAATATAAGATGTGGGAGCCTGGTTTGTTTACTCTGCGCCTGTCACCTCTCATGTACTCATTCTTTCTCTCTCTCATTTATTCGTTTTATCTCATTTACTTACTCCTGACCCTACATTAAGACTACAAATATTTTAAGGTAAGTAATGAGTGAACTGTATATACATTTTATCGCTCTGGGATGCTTAAATATCATAGAATAGTATGTGTGGGTGGGGTGGCCTGGTAAGGTAGCCTGGCTATTACAATACATACCACACTTGATTTCTTACAATAAATACTACTTGTCTCACCCTAGATTAAGACTATAAATATTTTAAGGTAAGTAATGAGTGCACTATGTGTGTATTGTACCTTTTTATTGTTTTTTGATGCCTGGTTCTATTGCTAACTTAATATATGTTAGTGTAAACTTGTTATCTAGTGTTTGTATGCATTTATAAGTGGAAAAAAAGGGTGTTCCACTTTACGGCGATTTCCGCTTTACGGCGGTAGCCTGGAACCTAACCTGCCGTATAAGTGGGGCCCTCCTGTACTCTGATAATTATACTTATGTGTACCTGTACATAAATGTACTTGCATACTGTGCTGGCATGCAGGTACACATTAAAATCACTGAGTCTCTTTACTCTTGACGCCACATCATCTCTTGGGTGCATTAATGTCGTATATTATGTTAATATAGACATTTCCATTAATCCAACTATGATATTTTTTTCAAAATTATATAATAAACATGCTATGTAACATATAAATATGATAAATACATCCACAGTATAAAAACTGACATAAATATGAGATTTGTTTACCAAGCAGTTTGTATGAGTGTCGGAAAAATTAATTTTTCTCTAGTCAAACACCAGTTACTTACTTAACTGTAGAAAAATATTCCTTTTGTATGCCTTCACTCTACCTATAGCTATTCATGACCCTTGTGGGTTTAGCAATTCTTTTTTATTATGGTTATAATAATAATAATAACTCGTAATAATACTAATAACTTGTAATAATAATAATTTGTAATAATAATAATAATAATAATAATAATAATAATAATAATAATAATTTGTCAGAGCATCATTCCTTCTAAAAATTACATGAGAATGGAAGTGTTGGTCTTTATTTATTCTACTGTACCACTGTGGAGACACCTTGTAGACAATGTAAGGGGTTTGTATGAATGTGTATCAACTATAACCAGAGGGTTTGTTTACATAAGTACTCCGAGGCTCTGTCATCTTACTCGTTCTCTCTCTCTCATTCATTCGTTTTTATCTCACTAACCTCTCACTCTACATTAAGACTACAATTATTTTAAGGCAAGTAATGAGTGTACTGTATATGCATTTTATCACTCTAAGGTGCCTTAACCCATAAACGGTCCAAACGTATATATACGTTCACTACCCCAGTGTCCCGAATATTCTGAAAAATAAAAAAATATTTTTTTAATGAAAATAATGAGCACATTTTTCCAAGTGTTATAGGATTAAAATAAAAAAAATTAGGGTCAGTACTTACTGAGATATGAGGCTGCAAAGTTGGCACTTAATGCTCACCTGACGGCAACATAAAGTCCTGCCATTTGCAGAAGTGTTGCCGATATACCATTTTTTTTCTCATTTTTATATTATTTTATATATTTTTTATGTTCTGATAATTACAATTTATTGTAGTTCTTGTCATTTCAAAACCAATCTTTGTTCTGACACTAATATTAGGTACTGAAATTGTACTCAAATTGTCACAAACACATTGACAGGTGGATATTTACACCTGCCTTGGTCATTTACTGTTTTCTAGGAATACGTATATACAGAGTACATGTATTTATAGGTCCCAGCAATGTTTTGGATACATGGGAGTACAGAAGAAGAAGAAGGAAGAAAGAAGGAGGAGGAGGAAGAAGGAAGAAATTCCCTTGAAGCAATGTGTAAGATCAAATATGAGAAGATATTTGATGGGCACCAGTGAAGGTGCAGAGATAAGAGGAGAAAAGCTATGGCATTTGATGGTTGCCAGCAAGGGTGCAGAGGTAAGGGATGACATTTGAGGAGCTGTATCTCTGATTATCTGTTTCTCTGTCGTATTTCTCTCTCTGCTTGTCTCTCTGTCTGTCTCAGAGAGAGCCACTGTGAACCAACAGGTATTCATATGCATTACGTATATCTACAAGCACAGTATAGCACTTCGGATTTTTTTAGGTTATCCTAGGTAATTTACACTATGTATAATTGTATTTGTGTGTGCCTGTGAGACAGAGAGACAGAGACAGATAGAGACATGACTCACAAAATCGTAATGACACGATTGCAAACAAACCATACCACAGACAGGGATAGAACCCGCGATCAGAGAGTCTCAAAACTCCAGACCGTCGTGTTAGCCACTGAACCAGCTAGCCACAATAAGATTCATCCAACTAGGTATATTTCTACACCATAGGAAGGTTAGCATAGGCACCACTGTAACTAGTAAGTAAGTAAGTAAGTAAGTTTATTCAGGTATACACAAATACAGTTACATAGAATTATCATACATAGCAGCATATGTGTAGAAAACCTAGGATAACCCAAAAAAGTCAGACAGAGTGACTTATTTCCATTGGGTCCTTTTACCTTATTATTATAATGTAAAGGTTATAATAATTTCTTATTATTCTATAATGAAGATAACATCTTATTATCACACTAAAAAGACTATCTACACGAGGGTAATTAAGACTATCTACAATACGAGGGTCATTACTAGGAATAAGGTAAAATTTACACGTATGTTAGCTAAAAAATAGAAAATCATTCCCCTCCCTTTCTGTAGCTACATTCATCAGACACCTTTTGGCACTCTTCTTGAACTGGTTCATGCTATGACTGGCTTTGACATGTGCGTGTAGTCTGTTCCATTCCTTTATTGCTGTACAATAAAAGATGTTTGAAGCCTGGCCAATGACTGTGGGTACTACAAAGTTGTGCTCTCTCCCCCTAGTATTATGATTGCTTTGGTTCCCAACTCTGACAAAATTGACAGCAAGATATTCTGAACACTGTTCGTGAGCAATTTTATAAACATGATTTAGCTTCAGTTGTTTTACTCTGTCTTCAACATTCAGCATATCCAACTGCTGTAATTCATCCTGGCCTACATGTTCTCTTGGTCCCAGCCCCAGGCTGAATCTTACGATTTGTTTTGGGTGATTTGCAGTCTATCTTTCAGTTTTTTTTGTCAAGGCAGAGTACCATGATGAGCAAGCGTAATCCATATGGCATTGTATAAGGGCTAGACATAGGGTCCTGCGAGCCTCAGTAGATAGACACTGTGTTTGTCTATACAGGAACTTCAGTCTGGCATTCGCTTTCTTTACTACACTGTTCCCTATCAATTCTCCTGACATGCATGGCTCAAAGGGGATTCCCAGATATTTTACTGATGAAACCAAAGTGATGGGCTCTCCATTACACTGGACATTAAAATTATTTACCCTTCTTAGTTTATGTTTCGTGCCAAAGAGAATGGCTTCAGTTTTCCCGAGGTGTAATGATAGTTTGTTGTCTACTAACCATTTGCTGCAGGACTCCAGTTCCAGTGTTAAAACATAAGCTATATCTTGTGGGTCTTTACCTGACACTAACAGGGCACTGTCATCTGCATACAGTAGGAGTTTGTACTTGACACTGATAGGCATGTCATTGACATAACATAAGAATAATAAGGGACCTAGAATACTACCTTGGGGAACTCCACATGCTAACGGCAGGGGTTCTGATTCCATTTTGTTGATTTTGACAATTTGTCTCCTGTTGCTAAGGTAGGACTTAAACCAGTCTACAGAACCTATACCAATAGCTTGAAGTTTCTTACATAATATATTGTGGTTGACAGTATCAAAGGCCTTTTGCAGGTCTAAGGTTACCATACCTATGAGGTTCCCCTTTGACATTTCAGTTCTCAGGTAATCCATCAGATTAATTAGGGAGGTGTCGGTTGAGAAAGATCTTCTAATGCCTGATTGATAGCTATGGAGAATGTTGTTGTCATTAAGGTACTTAACTACTTGAGAGTACACTGCCCTCTCTAGAATTCTGGATATTATACTGAGTATACTAACAGGCCTATAGTTGCTGACATCAGACCTACTATTTTTCTTGAAGATAGGAGTAACTCTGGCCTCCTTGAACCCCTCAGGTATGGTATTAGTGGTGACTGATAGATTTATTATGTGAGCAATAGGGATTGACAGTTCAGAAGCACCATCTTTTAGGAACTTAGATGGGATGTTATCAGGGCCTGTGCTCTTAGTTGGATTTAACCTGCTTAGTTCTTTTTGAATAAAGTCATGAGATACACTTACTAGTTGACAACTGTTTGGGGTTACCCCCTTTATGTTTGAAACTTATCAGAGTCTGTGTTAAAGGTATTTGATGCAGCTGGTAGTCTACTTACTAGTGTTGATGCAACAGATGTGTAGTAGGAATTAAAGCAATTTGCCACCTTAGATGTTTCGTGGCATACCACATTATCGATAGTGAGTACTATGTTAGACCTATCTACTGGCTTATGGCTATACCTTAGTTGTTGCCAGAGCTTTCTGGGGTTCTATCCCCGTCCATGGTATGGTTTTTTTCAGATAGAGACAGACCCTAAACTTGGTGTTAACATCACTTTCCTCTTAAAAGGGGACTGTTAATATGACATTACATCAGTGAATCCTTGGTGTTTGCCACACTGTTTGCTCTAACTGGCACTCAATGTAACTGGCACTCCCACAAGGTACTAAGTGGTCCCAGATTTTTTTAAATGGTGCACACCGAGTGTTAAGACCCATTCTATGCTGACCAGGCATCTCGGGCCAATCGTGCCAAATTTGGAGGCAGGAAAAATAAAATGTATATTTACGTTTGTGGCACTAGCAGTAAGAACGATATACACATTTGGACCGTTTATGGGTTAAATGCCATAGTAGGTAGGGTGGCTGGGCGGGCTACCATACCCTACCTCCCACACAACTTTCTACAAATAAATACTTTTCACTTCTCGCCCTACAGTAAGATCATCAAGACTACAAATATTTTAAGTTAAGTAATGAGTGTACTGTATATGCATTTTATCACTCTAAGGTGCTTTACGCGTAGTAGTATATTAGGTGTGGGTGGGGTGGCCAGGAGGGCTAACACACCAGACTTCTTGCAGTAAATACTACTCATCTTTTGCCCTACATTAAGACTACAAATATTTTGAGGTAAATAATGAGTGTACTGTGTGTGTATTTTACTTTCTATTGTTTTTAATGCCTAGTTCTATTGCTAACTTAACCCCTAAACGGTCCAAACATATATATACGCTCTTACACAGCGCCCCATACGTATATACAGTGGACCCCCACATACCGTTGGCCTTACATAACGTTAAATCCGCATACCGATACATTTTATCGCTAAGATTTTGCCTCACATACCGCTAAAAAACCCGCTCAATGCTGTTCGTCTGAGACATGTCTATGTGAGGCCTGAGCCAGCCTCACATGTTCCGCCAGTGGCATTGTTTACAAGCCAGCCTCCGCGGTAACATCCAAGCATACAATTGTAACATTTCGTATTATTACAGTGTTTTTGGTGATTTTATCTGCAAAATAAGTGACCATGGGCCCCAAGAAAGCTTCTAGTGCCAACCCTGTGGTAAAAAGGGTGAGAAATATTATCGAAATACTGTGGTACCATGGTCAACTGCTGATGCTGCTGCTGCTGCTGCTGCTGCTGCTGTAGCACTGTCAGCTGCTGCTGCTGCTGTAGCACCATCAGCTGCTGCTGCTGCTGCTGTACCACCATCAGCTGCTGCTGCTGCTGTACCACCGTCAGCTGCTGCTGCTGCTGCTGCTGTTGTATTACCGTCTGCTGCTGCTGCTGTAGCATTGTCTGCTGCTGCTGTAGCACTGTCAGCTGCTGCTGCTGCTGTAGCACTGTCAGCTGCTGGTGCTGCTGTAGCACTGTCAGCTGCTGCTGCTGCTGTACCACCGTCAGCTGCTGCTGCTGCTGTAGCATCATCTGCTGCTGCTGTAGCACTGTCAGCTGCTGCTGCTGCTGCTGCTGTAGCACCGTTGTTGGTATGGCTTATTGAGAATACCAAGAAACAATTAACCCCAGAGGGTTAGCCACCCAGGATAACCCAAAAAAGTGTGTCATCGAAGACTGTCTAACTTATTTCCATTGGGGTCCTTAATCTTGTCTCCCAGGATGCAACCCACACCAGTCGACTAACACCCAGGTGAACAGGGAAAAACGCCTGGAACTAGTGCTCATATTGGTGAATTTAAAGCCAGCAAAGGTTGGTTTGAGAGATTTAAGAATCATAGTGACATACACAGTGTGATAAGGCCTGTTCTGGAAGAAAATGCCAAACAGGACCTACAGTACTCAGGAGGAAAAGGCACTCCCAGGACACAGTGTCTCATCAGTCATTGCTGCATCTTCAATAAAGGTAAGTGTCATTTATTCTTCATTTAGTAGAGTAGTACATGCACAATATATACTGTGCATGTACTACTCTACTATTGTGCATGTATCCTTCTCTTTGTGTGTAGGAAAATGTATATTTCATGTGGTAAAATTTTTTTTTTCATACTTTTGGGTGTCTTGCACGGATTAATTTGATTTCCATTATTTCTTATGGGGAAAATTCATTCGCATAACGATAATTTCGCATAACAATGAGCTCTCATGAACGGATTAATATCGTTATGTGGGGGTCCACTGTATACGTTTTATTTTTCCTGCCTCCAAATTTGGCACGATTGGCCTGAGATGCCTGGTCAGCATAGAATTGGTCTTAACACTCGGTGTGCGCAGTATTAAAAAAATCTGGGACCACGTAGTACCTTGTGGGAGTGCCAGTTAAATTGAGCGCCAACTAGAGCAAACAGTGCAGCAAACCACCAAGGATTCACTGATGTAATGTCATATTAACACTTCTCTTTTAAGAGGAAAGTGATGTTAACCCCAAGTTTAAGATCTGTCGATCTCTGTCTATCTCTGTCTGCCTCTGTCTTTGTCTATCTCTGTCTATCTGTCTCTGTCTATCTGTCTCTGTCTATCTGTGTCTGTCTATCTGTGTTGTCTGTGTCTCTGGCTTTGTCTGTCTGTCTATCTCTTTCAATCTGTCTTTGTCTATCTGTCTCACAGGTACACATAAATACAAGTATACATAGTATAAATTACCTAGGATAACCCAAAAATCCAGACAAAGTGCTATACTCTGCTTGAAGATGTGGCTATGCCACAGTTTAACAATTTCACTGTCCAGACTCCCCAAAATAAAACTTTCTTTCAATATCCAAAAATTAAAAAAAAAAAATCTTGAAATGGTAGAGAATCATTTTCTGAAAGCAATGACACCAAAATGCATAAAATTTGATGGAAAACTTACGAAATTAAGCAGGTGCAAAGTTAGCAGTCTCAATGCAATTTATACACTGATGACTTTGCTTATTATAAGTAATATTTTAAGCTAATTACAATGTTCCTGCTAACCAAATTCTTAGCTACTATGCTTTCATTCTATCAACTGAGCACAAGAAACCACCCATTCAGCTATTTCACCTACTTATAAAGTAATCAGAATTCAGTAATTTGATCAATTTCACACAAAATTAAAAAAATACCAATTTAAAAAGAGTCTGTAATAAACAATGTAGACGTTCCTGGAACAAAAACATTTCCTTTGTTCATTAGTCATGTCCTTAGGTTTCTCTTATATTACACATGCTTTCCATTTTGAATTCCTATTCACAGGAGGCCTGGTCACAGACTGGGTCATGGGGGCGTTGACCCCCGGAACTCTCTCCAGGTAAACTCCAGGTAAACAAAAAAATGGAAGATTTACTCTATTTCTTGAATAATAAAATATAACTAGGAATGATTGGTCATGCTTTACAGTGTCCAATAACTGAATTGGATCTATTGAGGGTCCATTCTGTAGTTCTACGACTTTGAAGCTAGGGTCCAAGCCATGAACTCAGCACACTCAGATAAGCTGTGAGCAGTAGATTTTGGCCTAGATATGAGAGAATACATGTATGTGGTAAGTGTGCATCACATAAAACAAATCCTGCACTACACAGTACATAATGAGAGGTAAAAAACTGTGACCATAATTGTGGATTAAAACAGCGACTTTGCGATGTTTTTTCATATGTTTTTTACCGTTACATACACGATTTCATGGTCTCATTCGATAGAATGGAAGATATATTACAGAAATCAAGATGATTTTCATTGCTTTTAGCATTGAAATTACCTTGAAACTGAGCTCAAAGTAGCAAAAATGTTAAATTTTTTCCGATGTTCAAGAGTAAACAAATGATGTCATGAGTCTAATATGCATCAGCTGGTGGGTCTAATATATGTTCACAAATGTGCTGATATTATTTATACAATTATTACAATATTGCATAACAGTAAATCTTCTATTTTTTGGTGTGAATAAAAATTCATTATGTGAATAAAAATTCATTATGTGAATAAAAAATCAAAATGAAATTCATTTGTAAAGCCTGGAAATGTAATTAATGAACAGAGGAAATATTAGTTTAGTACCAAGAATGCCTGCAGTGTTTATTTTAAACCCTATTTTGAAATTGGAATATTTTGAACTTTGTGTTAAATTGGCCAAATTACCATTTTCTAATTACTTTATTGGGTAGTTGAAACAGTTGACTGAGCAATTTCTTGTGCTCATTTGATAATAATACTAGTGAAATAGCTAAGAATTTGGTCAATTGGAATAATGTAATTGGCCTAAAATGGAAGTAAAATTTGGCAATATCGCTGATGCATAAATATCGCTGATGCATAAATAGCGCTGATGCAGCAAAATTCATGAGAACATAATTTAATCAGTTTTCCATTAAATTTCATACTTTTTGTTTTATTACCTTCAGAAAAAGATTCTCTACAATTTCACAAGAAAAAATAATTTTTTTTTTTTTTTTTTAAATTCTTGGACCCAGGCTGTCACTCTTGAGATTTGGCCTCTGGACCCTCAGAGGGTTATTAAGCAGACTCAGGGTTGCAGCAAAGCTTTACCCCTCCTCTGGAATATCAGAAAAAAATTGAATATTTCTGCTAATTTGATCTCAATTTCGAGCTACTTACACAAATAACCCGCACATAAAAGACAGAAGCTTACGACGACGTTTCGGTCCGACTTGGACCATTGACAAAGTCACACTAACAGAGGAGGAGCAGGACGGCTATATATAGGCAGGAAGAGGTGGAGGTAGTAGTAGTGGTAGTAGTAGTAGTGGTAGTAGTACAAGAATTGTATATAATACTGACAGGATGAAATGACACATGCACAACACCCGGGCATCCCCACCGTAGACGTTTCGCCATCCAGCCAGCCACTGGATGGCGAAACGTCCACAACAAAGACAACCAGACGCCGCACATGTGTCTAATTTCATCAGTAGATGCAGTAGAAGTAGTTATTTATTTGTGCTGATGAAATTAGACACATGTGCGGCGTCTGGTTGTCTTTGTTGTGGACGTTTCGCCATCCAGTGGCTGGCTGGATGGCGAAACGTCTACGGTGGGGATGCCCGGGTGTTGTGCATGTGTCATTTCATCCTGTCGGTATTATATACAATTCTTGTACTACTACCACTACTACTACTACCACTACTACTACCTCCACCTCTTCCTGCCTATATATAGCCGTCCTGCTCCTCCTCTGTTAGTGTGACTTTGTCAATGGTCCAAGTCGGACCGAAACGTCGTCGTAAGCTTCTGTCTTTTATGTGCGGGTTATTTGTGTATCGTTCCAGTCACGGTATTGTGCCTTTTTGTTATTTATTCGAGCTACTTCTAGTCCTGAAAAAAATCAAAATCATATCTATTTCAGTAGCGTGATTCTATTCTAGCAAATGATACCAAGAAACAGCCTATAAAGCCATAAAAAGCCTCTGAGGAAACACCACAAAGCTTCTATTTTAAACTACAGTAGTCCCCCATAACCACTAGGATATGTTCCAAGACCTGCCATGGATAGTAGCAAACCCTACATGTAAGTCATTTTTCGTTTACATACATACCTATTATAAAGTTTAATTGATAAATTATGCAAAATAAGCTATTAGCACTTTTTCACTAAGGGGAAGCATTTCACAGCTTCTCTTAGGCTCTGAATATCTGCAAACATCTCTACTTTTGCACTTTGGGGCCATTATTAAGCAAAATTAAGGGTTATTTTTGAGCTACAGTAACCCATGAATGACTGAAACTGCAGATACCAAATCCATGGATATGGGGGTCTTGCTGTATATGCATGCTCAGTTTTATTTTTCCCATCATGTACTATGAGGGGCAAGATTTACTTTATAAAGCGTATGCTCACCAGACCCATTTTCTCAATTTATGCCAAATTTACTGCTCACAGCTTATCTGAGTTAGCTAAGCACACTACGAAGAACTATGTCAGGAACCCTGACCTCAATGGCGTAGTTCTACGTGACGGATGGTGAGAAGGTTAAACGTTAACAAAATAATTACTAGCAATACAGTTCTTGCTCAATCTCTACCAAACAAAAGAAACAATCTCTCCATGCAAGCATATTAATACCTTTGGGGGGAAATTTTTTTTTTTTTTAACCCTTTGACTGTTTCGGTCATATATATAAGTCTTACAAGCCACCGTGTTTGACGTATATATACTCAAAAATTCTAGCGGCTTCAAATCAAGCAGGAGAAAGCTGGTAGGCCCACATGTGAGAGAATGGATCTGTGTAGTTAGTGTGCACCATATAAAAAAAATCCTGGAGCACACAGTGCATAATGAGAAAAAAAGAACTCTGCCTACTTTGAGGTGTATTTTTTAGTTTTTATGGTTATATTCTCATTTTCAGTGATCATTTGATAAAATGGAAAACATATTATAGAAAAAGAGGTGATTTTGATTGGTTTTCCTATGAAAAGGACCTTGAAATGGAGCTCAAAGTAGGGGAAATGTTTGATTTTTGCTGATGTTCAAGTGTAAACAAATGTCCAACTAGCCATTCAAATATGCAGTCATGAATGGGTTGATGTTATTTATACAATTATTACAATATTGCAGTAGTCTGCATAACAGTAAATCTTCTATTTTTTGTTTGAATAAAAAATCAAAATACAGGACCTGGAGATGTGACTGATGAACAAAGAAAATGTTATTTTAGTTCCAGGAATGTCTGCATTGTTCATTCTGGACCCTATTTTGAAATTGCCATATTTTTTAATTTGTGTGAAATTGGCCAAATTGCTAATTTCTGACCACTTTATTGGGTAGCTGAAATCGGTAAATGGGCAGTTTCTTGTACTCAGTCGATAGAACAAATGGAGTTCTAAAGAATTAGTTATGAATTCGGTCGACTGGAACAATGTAATTAGCTGAAAATAGGGCTCAAAGTGGGCGAAATCGCCGACTCATAAATATTGCCGAGGTCACTAACTTCACGAGAGCATAATTCCGCAAGTTTTCCATCAAATTTCATACTTTTGGCGTCATTATCGTCAGGAAAAGATTCTCTATCATTTCATAACAATATAATTTTTTGTTTTTCAAATATTCTGCGACACCAGGAGACACCTCAGGATTTGGGGTTTAGAGAATCAAAGGGTTAATTAATTTCTGTTTGAATAGTTGCAGCATTCATATTTGCAGGTTTTCTATAAGAAGTCAATTGATTCCAGTGCCCCAATTTCAGGAGCAGCATTCATAACACAAATAATCTAAGTTGGGGACCTACTGTAGGGCCAAGTAAACACTGTTACAGTGTGATGATTCCAACACAGGAGTATAAACTTGATAAAAAAATCATCAAATACAAAGCTGACAATGCAAGTTTTATGGTAAGTTAATGAATCAGTTTAAAAAGCAGTATCAGAAATGCAATGAAAATCACTAAAAATAAGGATACACTTTAGATCATTTTGAGTTCATGTGGTTTACATGGTAATGAGCAGTGTTGAAATAGAAAGCTAGAAATTAAAAAAATGCTGCTGAGAAATTTTTTCCAACTTAAATATAAATGATTTTAAAACAACCAATAGCTAAGTTTGAAAAAAATAAAAGATCACAAATAAAACCTTATTGCCAATACAAAATATGTGGAACCCTTCAATCAAAACATTAAGGATTACATTATGACAACCAACTATACATTTACAAAAAATATAATGCTAATGAGACCGGGTTGTACTGGAAAGGTTTAGCAAATAATGCTTTGGTTTGTATCATTGATGGCATACAATACTGACAAGTTAATGAATCAAAAACATGTTCAACACTTGGGTCTGACACAACATCACCATGGTATCATGGTACAAAGAAAATCCTCTGCAACTCTTATGTGAAACAATGGTTTAATATGACTATTTTCACCAGAGGACCACATTCACTTGTGACGTCACCTCCAGCAGCTTCATCTCACTTCTGCCTGTGAGTTAGACTTGAGAACCTGACTGCTACCTACCATAACTAAGGGACTGATTACCTCAAAACTACCACTTCTACAGTCTCATGTGTTATATTCACCAGTATTCAACTGAAGAAGCATGTTTTGTAGGGGAAACATTTCAGCAATAGAGGTACAAAAGTGTTGCACTTGTGGCTTATTCATCAAGGCTTTGGCAATTAAGTAGAGAATACTTTGTAGGTCATGAAGTTAGGACATAGTATTTTCCTAGTTGAGTTGTATGATTCATAACACACTAGAACTGTTTGGTTATTCAACCCATTTAACCTAAAATGTTGCTGAACACTATTAATTCACTGTCATTATTACTAATTTCTAACTATCTTAGGAATTTGCTACTAGCAATATCAATTTGTTGCTACAGTAACTAATTTGCAGTCACATTACTGATTTCATAATGACAACATAATCAAAACATTAGTCACTGTCCAAACCATATCCATAATACATTCCAAATCAAAGGTTCTAAGTCGGACATAAAAATAAAGAAATCAGACACCAGTGGTAACGATGAGATTAGGACACACCAAGGTCCTAATCTCTCAGCCACAGATACAAAACGAGCATCAACAAAATTTGTATTCACTGCTATGTTCCAGAAACAATAACACACTTTCAACACCCCTGCTGTAGATATCACAGCACACACATGGCAACAAATAACAAAAACTTTAACCTAGTTCCTGTAAACGACATAAAAACTAGTTAAAATCTGAAGGCAGTCAATCAGTAATCTATAAAATATAGCAAAAGAGAAAATGCTGAGACAATGACTGATGAATGTATTTTATGTGGTGACAAGTCATTACTGAACCAACATTACTAGACTGATATCACACTCAGACTTGTGCAGATATCAAGAGTAGAAATTGCATGTATCATGAGAAATAAAATGGGTATAAGTAACAGCAAATCTTGAGGAACAAAAAAAATCCCACTATTTAGGATGAATTGAGTGAAAACTCTTCTGTCTCCAGACTTAAATACTAACCTCATCCTCTTGAGAAATCATTTAGAAAATATACAGAAATTCAACAATGGGAAAAGAAAATTTAGAAAAGGAGCATTGTAGTGAAACCTTGAGTACAACTGTCATGCATCACCAAAAGCATCTGAAGTGTGCCACTCCACAGACATATTAGATCAATGATAAAACAAACTTTATCAATGTGTATGATTTGCAAAGCATACTGATCTACAATGAATAGAAACTTTAAAATTTTTACAATGGACTAAATACTGCTCTGTAGCTTCAATTAGATAACCACACAAAAACCTTATCTCAACCTGGGTGCCAACTATGCTTGCTGCAAATACTGTACATCATAGGGTGCAAAAAATAATTTGCATGTATTTACTGCATAACACCACCACTCTTTTCCAGCTTATTATATATGCAATTAAAATGTTCTATAATATGCAGTGTGAGTATGTGCAGCAGATGTTAGTGAGAATAAGAGGGTAGGTGTGGGTGGTAAGAGGAGTGATTGCTGGAATGATGCTGTAAAGAGGGTGATCAGGGAGAAAAGTTAGGATATGTAAGATTTTTACAAAACTGCAGTGATATATGGAAGATGGAGTATATGGAAAGAAAAAGAGGTTAAATGAGTTATGAAGGAGCAAAAGAGTCAATATGACAACAGGTGAGGTTTTATCAATAAGTTTTGCTGAGAATAAGAAAAAAAGTTTTGGAGTAAAATTAATTAGCTAAGAAAGTCCAAGGGATAAATGGTCTTTCAAGTTAAAAACAAAAGAGGGAAGAGGTTAGATGGGGAGGAGGTACTGAGATGGAGAGAATATTTTGAGAAGCTGTTAAATGTTGAATATAGGGAGATGATAATTACATGCTCTTTCTCATTTACTGCAATGATCTTCCCAACGCATCTCATCTCCTTAAACCTGTCCTATTCGCAGATGACACTACTTATGTCTTCTCCCACACAAATCCAACTATGCTTAGGGACACCTTAAATCATTAATTACCCAACAGAAAGCTACTGAGCAGATGATCATCAATTCCTGCACCACTCCAAGAGTTTGAACATACAGTAGATCCCTGGTTTTTGTAATTAATCCATTCCAGAAGGGTGGCCGAAATCCGAAATGGCCAAAAACCGAAGTAATATTTCCCATAAGAAATACATGTAATGTAAATCCAATTAATCCATTTCAGACACTCAAAAATATTAACAAAAAATACATTTTATAGAGAATAGCTACAGTTTTACATACAGAAAACAATGAAAAATAAATATAAATGACTAGTTTTAATGATAAATGAACATTACATACCTTTATTGAAGACTCATGTTAGTGAGTAGTATTTATTTGTAGTCCCAGGTGGACTACATCCCAGTGTATACTTACTGGCTACATACACTGTGGCCTACAGCCATATTATTACCACTGACATACCATGTTCACTGAGTTTAATCATTTCTAACAATTACCTTTAGATGCCATCATAAACAAAGGGAGAAGTAATAAATAATTCATGACTAGAATTGTAAACAAAAGCTTATGTATAAAGGGAGGTTACTGGGCCAATGCTGATTCATACAATTTTCTCTAACGCTGGACCAGAGAAAACGTAATGTTTACCCTCCACCGCATATAAACATTGCATGTTTATATGTTGTGTAATGTGTTTCTTACATTATTCTGAAGAAAATATCATACAGTGGACCCTCGGGTAATGGCATTAATCCGTTCCAAAGAGCTTGCCTGTAACCGATTTTGCCATTAGCCGAATTAATTTTCCCCATAAGAAATACAGTGGACCCCCGCATAACGATTACCTCCAAATGTGACCAATTATGTAAGTGTATTTATGTAAATGCGTTTGTACGTGTATGTTTGAGGGTCTGAAATGGACTAATCTACTTCACAATATTTCTTATGGGAACAAATTCGGTCAGTACTGGCACCTGAACATACTTCTGGAGTGAAAAAATATCGTTAACCGGGGGTCCACTGTAATGGAAATCCAATTAATCCGTTTTAAACACCAAAAAGTATTAACAAAAAATATTTTTTTTTAAAGATTAAATATAGATATACATACAGAAAACAATGACAAATAAATAAAAATGGATAAAAGAACATTGGATAAATGAATATTTATCATCACACTTAACTTCATTGACTCTTGTTGGTGTATGGAAGACGGACAGGAGGCGAGAGGAAGGCGAGTTTATTATGCTTCAATATGACACTAATATCATTTCTACAGCTTATTTATCTATCACAATTCATCTAATACAACATAATGAACAATATTAATAACATAGAAACATGATATATACTCTAAAATTAATAAAATATATCATAATGTATGTGAAGAGTAAGTGGTGGTGGTGTTGTTGTTGGGTTTATAAGGGCCACTGAGAAAAGCCATACATATTATTGGTGGTGGAGGCGGCAGCAGAACCCACCACCACTATTCACACTTAAACAATGTATGTAATTTATAAATAAGAAATATTTACATATTAATTTATAAATAAGAAATATTTACATTTTAATTTATAAATAAGAAATATTTACATTTTAATTTATAAATAAGTAAGTAAGTTTATCCAGGTATACACAAATACAGTTACATACATAGGAGCATATGTGTAAAGTACCTAGGATAACCCAAAAAAGTCAGAGTGACTTACATCCATTGGGGTCCTTTTATATTTACACTTATATTCAAAGTAGACCATCATTTAGCATGGGTTTATTTGGCATGATCTGGGTATAGCACGATTGAAGAATTGCGGCACAATTTTATGTAACACATCGTAAGATGAATTTAACACGATTCAGTTTGTGGGAAGGAAAAAAACTTCCCTTTTCCTCATGCAGCCGCCTTGTTGTGGATCAGCGGGGGAGACCTCCTGCCATCTCCAGCCACCCCCCCGACATGACACCACCCCACCATCCCAGCATTTGTACTTCATATGTGTCCAGTTCAACTTCTCTGCTACAAGCTTGTGATTGTGATTTGTGTTTTGATCTTTTAATTGCTATATCTTGTCTATGCCAAGCAATCATGACACCCAGTAGGCATACCAGTGTTGCTCACAGTAGCAAGAGAAGGTGTAAGCATTTAAGTCTTAGAATTAACAAAGGAAACAAAGATATTAGACAAGACATAACCTGTGGCCATAATGAAGTGTTACTTTGTATACATAAAGAGAGGTAAACATAAGTTTGTGTGACTGACTGACTTACTGACTTACTGAATGACTGACTTACCGAATGACCTGACTGACTTACTGAGCAACTTGACTGACTTACTGAATGACTTGACTGACTTACTGAACAACTTGACTGACATACTGAATGACTTGAGTAACTTACTGAACTACTTTACTAACTTACTGAATGACTTGAGACTTACTGAATCACTTGATTGACTTACTGAATCACTTGACTGACTTACTGAATCACTTGATTGACTGAATGACTTAAAGTTAGACACTCCAGTACAGCCCTCAACTTCAGTACCAGAACCTCTACCATCCACCTCAGCCCAGTAGGACCACAGCATAACTCTCCACTCTCTTCACAATCATCCACAAACACCAGTACCCACAATTTAAGGTAAGAAATATTATTTCTGTTACATTTGTAGTCTTAAGCAGTGAAAACAACATAATACAACATAACAATGAACTACAATTACATATTCACTTTTATTTTTTGTAAGATGTGGAGGCCTAAAAAAAGTTGTTTGGCTTTTTTGGGGCTCTCAGGAACATAACCCTATTTTTTCCATAAGTTCTTCAGTTCATCTAATACGGTTTTTACCTAACACAGTGTTTTCAGGAACATAACTACTGTGTTAACCCTTTCAGGGTCGAGAGGCCCTCCCCTACACTCGTTCTCTGGGTCAAAAAATTTTCGAAAAAAAAAAAAAAAAAAAAATTTCTTACGAAATGATAGAGAATCTTTTACCGATCATAATGACACCAAAATTATGAAATTTGATGGAAAACTTATGGAATTATGCTCTCGCAACGTTAGCGGTCTCGACAATGTTTACACATCAGCGATTTTGCCCACTTTGAGCCCTAATTTCGGCCAATTTCAGTGTACTAGTCTACAAAAATCATATCTATTTTGCTAGAACTCCGTTTTTTATATCAAATGAGTACAAGAAACCACCCATTTACTGATTTCAAGTATTCAATAAAGCGGTCAGAAATTGGCAATTTTGTCAGTTTCACAAGAATTTCAGAAGATGCCAATTTCCAAACAGGGTCCAGAATAAGCAAGAAAGACATTCCTGGCACTAAAATAACATTTTCTCTGTTCATTAGTCACATCCCCAGGCTCCTCTTACATCTCTTTTGTTTTCCAATTTGAATTTTTATTCCCAGAAAAAATAGATTTTGTTATGCAGACTACTGCATTAGTGTAGAAATGGTATAAATAATATCATCACACTTGTGAAAGAATGTAAGACTCACCAGTTGACGTGTATTGGATGCTGGGCATGATTTGTTTACTTTTGAACTTTGGTAAAAATCGAACATATCTGCTACTTTGAGCTCAATTTCAAGGTACTTTTCTTTATGAAACCAATCAAAATTATCTCAATTTCTGTAATATGTCTTCCATTCTATAAAATGAGACCAGGAAAACTATAATACAACCATAAATACCATACGAAAATTCACTGCAAAGTTGCTACTTTAAACCAAAAACACGGTCAGAGTTTTTTTTTCTCATTACACACTGTGTGCTGCAGGATTTTTTTTATACCACGCACACTGACCACATAGGCCTACCAGCTTTCTCTTGCTAGATTTGAAGGTGCTAGAATTTAGGCACTCTAGTATGTCAATAAGCCTGGTGCATAAGCCGCACTAGCACGTCAGAAACCCTGAAAGGGTTAAATGATGGTCTACTGTAGTTTTATACTTACACTTTAATGTTTACACTTAACTTGGAGATGTTAGTTTAATTAGTTAGTTTGATGGAGGAGATGCTGGCAGAGGTTTAGGGTGGTGGAAGATAGCAGGGTGGTGTATGTCCATTGGCCCTATGCACATCCAACAACATTGGAGAGCTACTTTCATGCTGTTTTTCTATCGCTTACTCAACTTACTTGCTACACTGTTAATTCTACACTTTATTGCTGGCTGGCACTACAGCCTTTATTGATACCTGCTGCTTTAGTATCGTACATATCATAGAATCATTGAATCACTGCAGAAGACACATTCTCCCCTCTCTCTTCCTCCTCCACTTTGGTACTTTGCTACGAGTTTTTTCTTGAATTCTATTGTGTTTCTTTCCTTCTGTACCACAGGGCTGGCACTTGCAGCTTTCTTTGGGCCCATAGTGGCTTATATAGCAGTTACAAGTACTAAAAACAATGGAATAATACAAAATATATCGCATGTACAAGTGGAATCATCCTCAATGGCTTGTAAACAATGGCACACTACCTGTACGAGGGCTCAGGCCACACGGACACGTTCAGGATGAATGTCCTTAACCGAGTTCTTGGGCGTTAGCCGAGCCAATATTTTGATGCAAAAATGTGCCGCTATCCGATTTTGGCATTAGCCAATGCCACCGCTATCCGATTTTGGTGTTAGCCAATGCTGCCATTACCCGAGGGTCCACTGTAGATGGATTAACCCTTTCAGGGTCCAGAGGCCAAATTTCAAAGTGCACACCAATGTCCAAGAATTTTCAAAAAATAATTTTGTTATTTTTTCTTTTGCAACGGTAGAGAATTCTTTTCTGAAGGTAATAAAACAAAAAGTATGAAATTTGATGGAAAATTGACAAAATTATGCTCTCGCGAATTTTGATGTGCCAGCGATATTTACGCATCGACGATTTTACCGACTTTGACTCCCATTTTAGGCCAATTACCTTATTCCAGTCGACCAAATTCTTAGCTATTTCACTAGTATTATTTCTATTCTATCGATTAAGCACAAGAAATCGCCAACTCAACTGTTTCAACTACAAAATAAAGTGATTGGAAATTGGTAATTTGACCAATTTAGTGCAAAGTTCAAAATATTCCAATTTCAAAATAGGGTCCAGAATAAACAATGCAGGCATTCCTGGCACTAAACTAACATTTCCTCCGTTCATTAGTTATGTTTTCAGGCTTTACAAATGAATTCCATATTGATTTTTAATTCACATAATGAATTTTTATTCAAACCAAAAAATAGAAGATTTACTGTCATGCAATATTGTAATACTGTAACTGTATACATAATATCAGCATATTTGAGAACATACATTAGACCCACCAGTTGGCATTTATTAGACGTGTGAGGTCATTTGTTTACTCTTGAACATCAGTAAAAATTTAACATTTCCGCTAATCTAAGCTCAGCTTCAAGCCATTTTCAGTATTAAAACCAATAAAAATCATCTCTATTTCTGTAACATATCTTCCATTCTATCAAATGAAACCAAGAAATTGCAAATACAACTATAAAAAACATATGAAAAAAGAATGCAAAGTTGTTGTTTTAATTGAAAATTACGTTTTTTTCTCTCATTATGCACTATGTGCTGCAGGATTTGTTTTATGTGGTGCACACATACCACATAGATGTATTCTCTCATATCTAGGCCCAAATTTACCACTCACAGCTTATCAGAGTGAGCTGAGCTCATGGCATAGATCTACTGTTTGGACCCTCAACTTAAAGCCGTAGATCTATGGCACGGACCCTGAAAGGGTTAAGGTAAATGTCTATATTAATGTAAAATAAGGCATTTAATGTGCCCAAGAGTGATTATTATTATGTACTATTGGTTTATGAAGGATGAGGTTGACAATAGAATGATGAAGGAAAAAAGGTGAGTGGTGCATTGAGGTATCTGTGGAGACCATAAACCTTACCTATGGAGGCAAACAAGGGAATGTATGAAAGTACTGTGGTACCAACACTCTCATTTGGGTGTGAAGCTTGGGTTGTAAATGTTACAGCGAGGAGACAGCTGGAGGCAGTGGAGATGTCCTGTCTAAGGGCAATGTGTGGTGTAAATATTATGCAGAGAATTCAGAGTGTGGAAATTAGGAGGAGGTGTGGAGTTACTAAAAGTATTAGTCAATGGGTTGAAGAGTGGTTGTTGAGGTGGTTTGGTCATTTAGAGAGAATGGATCAAAGTAGAATGACTAGGAAAGGGAAAAGAAGGAGGGGTAGGGGTCATCCTCGAAAAGGTTGGAGGGAGGGGGTAAAACGAGGTTTTGTGGGTGAGGGGCTTGGACTTCCATTAAGCCTGTGTAAGCGTGTTAGATAGGAGTGAATGGAGATGAATGGTTTTTGGGACCTAACAAGTTGTTGGAGTGTGAGCAGGGTAATATTTTGTGAAGGGATTTAGGGAAACCGGTTAGCCAGACTTGAGTCCTGGACATGGGAAGTACAATGCTGGCACTTCAAAGGAGGGGTTTGGGATATTGACAGTTTTAAGGGAAATCTAAACTGTCATATCAGAGCGCCTCTGCAAAGACAGTGATTATGTGTGAGTGAGGTGAAAGTGTTGATTGATGATGAAAGTATTTTCTTTTTGGGGATTGTCATTCTTTTTGGGTCACCCTGCCTTGGTGGGAGACGGCTGACTTGTTAAAAAAAAAAAAAATTAGTATTACTATGGTGTTAAGACTTGAGGGACACTGAGTGAACGAGTAACAAAGGCATGTTTATATGCCATGTAATGTGTTTCTTACATAATTCTGAAGAAAATATAGATGGATTAATGAAAATGTCTCTATTAACCTAAAATAAGACTCTTGGGCATATTAAATTTAATATGCCCAAGAGTGAGCCATGAACGTATGAGTGGCCCAGGCACATGCGTCTGGTACCAACGATTTCCAAGGGGATGTACAAAACCCAGGGGGAAAGGGGGGGGCAATTTTGCCCAAAAAAGTGCTCAAAATCCAAACTGTATGATTTCTACACCGGCCGGAAACCGGGGGTCCACTGTACTTAATATACAAAATATTCACTCATAGTACTATGCCTACTACATATATAGAACATTAAACTCCAATATAAACCCAGCTATCAAACTTCTCCTTGACAGCTACAACAAAACACACAGGCACAACACGCAAAACAAAACTCTCTTCAACATCCTTCATGTCTGCATCATGCTATGCAAAAATGCAATACATATAAAGAACCCCAAGATCTGGAACTCATTGTCTGAACCAGCAAAAGGTCCCCTGTCTGCCAATCAATTTAGAGCAATAATTAAAAATCATTTCATCTCCCAAATGTAATTACAGTGGACTCTAACTTTACATTGATTTCCGTTTTCATCAACTTTTTTCGTCAATGTTTTGGTTCCATTTTCTTCGATTGCCTCTGCTATCGTCAATGTTATGGAACCTGTCCACTGCCCAGCATGCAGACAAAGCCACCTCCCAAGAATGTGAGAAACACGATAAAATTCAAGAAAAAGTTTGTAGAAAAAATACGAAAGTGGGGGTGGTAAAGGGTGGTAGATGGTGGTAGAGAGTGGTATTGATATTGGTAGAGGGTAGTAGTGATGGTGGTAGAGGGTAGTAGTGGTTGTAGAGGGTGCTTTCTTCAGTGATTCAGTGATTTTACTAACTCCTCCAACGTTGTTGGAGTAATATAGGGCTACAGAAAACACTGCCGCCTCAGCTGCTGCTTCGCCACCACTATGTATGACTTATGCTCTCGGTGGCTCTTATACACCCAACAACAACAACAGAACACCTCTTGTGACATACATAATGACTTATTTTATTCATTCTAGAGTACAGTAGGGCCCCACTTTATGGCATTTCACTTTATGGTGTTCCGCTAATACGGACATTTCATGTTATGACCAAAACTTGCTATACGGCTCCCCCCACCTGACTTTCTAATACAGTCACTGCACCCCACCTGGTTTGTTTACATTCTCTGTGAGCTCTGTAAGCACCACGTCTCTCCATCATGTCTGGAAACTCAAAAATTTCAAGTGTTTTTAAAAGTTATTTCATATTTTATATATACTCTGATAATTATACTTATGTATACCTGTACCTAAATAAACTTAAACACTGTGCTGGCATGCAGGTACACATTAAAATCAGTAAGAGTGTCTTATGTCTCGCCATATTAGTAATGATAATAACCACCAAATCTCATTAAATGTCGTATATTACGTTAATATACACATTTTCTTTAATCCATCTATGATATTTTTTTCAAAATTATATAATAAACACGATACATAACATATAAAGATGATAAATACACCCCACAGCAGAATAAATAAACATAAATATGAGATGTGGTAGCCAGACGACTTGTACGAGTGATGCCATATTATTAATGATAATAATAATACTCAATAATAATCACTGAGTCTTGTTAAATGTTGTATATTATGCTAATATACACATTTTCATTAATCAATCTATGATATTTTTTTCAAAATTATATAATAAACACAATACATAACATATAAAGATGATAAATACACCCTACAGTAGAATAAATAAACAAAAATATGAGATGTGGTAGCCAGACAACTTGTACAAGTGATGGCAAGAATAACATTTTCTCTAGTCCAACATAAGAGAAAATGTATTACTGGGCATAACTGTACAAAATTATTCCTTTCGTATGCCTTCAATCAGAGTGTCATTTCTTCTAAAAATGGTGTTATATGAGAATGGGAGTGTTCCTCTTTATTTATTCTACCGTATCAATGTAGAGACAACTTGTACACAAACCAGACACGTTCAATTGGTTTGTTTACAAAACTGGCGTTCGCCTGATTTGTTTATATAACTCCACGAGTGTCCTCTCTTATGTACTCATTCTCTCTCTCATTTACTCGTTTTATCTCATTTACTCACTTCTGACCCTACATTAAAACTACTAATATTTTAAGGTAAGTAATGAGTGAACTGTATATGCATTTTATCGCTCTGGGATGCTTAAATGTCATAGAATATTATGTGTGGGTGGGTTGGCCTGGTATGGTAGTCTGGCTGGCTACCATACATACCACACTTGATTTCTTACAATAAATACTGCTCATCTCACCCTAGACTAAGACTACAAATATTTTAAAGTAACTAATGAGTGCACTATGTGTGTATTGTACTTTTTTATTGCTTTTTTAATCCCTAGTTTTATTGCTAACTTAATATATGTTAGTGTAAACTTGTTATCTAGTATTTATATGCATTTATAAGTGGAAAAAATGGTGTTCCACTTTACGGCAATTTCTGCTTTACAGCGGTAGCCTGGAACCTAACCTGCCATATAAGTGGGGCCCTACTGTATATGCCATGTTTCTATGTTATTAATATTGTTTATGTCATATTAGTTGAATTGTGATAGATAAATAAGCTGTAGAGTTGATATTAGTGTCACATTCTCCAACAATAAACTCGCCTCCCTCTCCCCTCTGCCATACACCAATAAGAGTCTTCAATAAAGGTAAGTGTGATGTTAAATGTTCATTTATACATTTTATTAGTGCTTTATATTTATTTGTCATTCCTTTCCGCAAGTAAATCTATATTTAAGCTAGGGAAGTGACCCCTGATAAGGACTTGGTACCTAGAGTCCTTATGGAGGGGAATTCCCCTTCCAAACAATAACCGCTCTTCCCTCTCCCTTCCTCCCTGTCTTCCATCCACCAACAACAGCCTTCAATAAAGGTAAGTGTCATGCTGAATGTAAATTCTTTTGTGAATGTAAATCTATCTTTAAGGTAAAAAAAATGGTTTTGTTAATACTTCTAGGTGTCTGCAACAGATTAACTGGATTTACATTATTTCTTATAGGGAAAATGGCTTCCGTTTTTGCTGATTTCCATTTTCGCCAATTGCTCTGGAACAGATTAAACACGAATACCGAGGGTCCACTGTATACCAAAGAAAACCAACTCATCCAACTATTTCAGTTTCTTTACCATGTCTTACACAATCATTCCTAGCCTGAAACCATAGAACCACTTAAACTACTCAAAAAATCCTAATTAACCTAAGATCACTAAACCAGTTTAAAGTATAACTACACACTTTAAATTGTACTGTTGTAAATTGTACTAATTTTTTTTTTGCTACCTCTCTACTATAAACTTTTCTAATAATTTTTTACTAGCACTTATTTGTAATAATACACAATTAAAATTTACCACTCCATAACCTATGTCTACTTTTAAGTATGTAGATTATAAGCATTAGGATTAGTTTGCCTGAAATGTTCATGCATGCTAGTGGATGTCTTTGTGCGTAACAACACTTTATTATGTGTTAACTATAGTTTGTATACTACACAAAATAATAAACATTTGAGTTTAAATTTTTGGAAGTATAGCATCATGTATGAGTAAGGAGAGTCAAAGGCAAATGTTGGGTAAGTGCACAAGGCAGTGGGTTGAAGGTAACACAGTAAAGCAGATATAACAGATGGGATTAAAGCAGAAATGTTAAAAGATGGTGGAGAGACAGTGTTTAAGTAGCTGGTATATTTGCTCAATATATGTCATAAGGAAAGTACTAAAGGATTGGCAGAGAGCATGCATAATTCCTTAGAATAAGGGAAATAAAAGACAAAAGAGAAAGAGTAAGAATTACAGAGGCATAAGCCTGTCATAAATAATGGGTCAAGTGAATGGTAGAATTATAATTGAAAGAGTTAAGGGTAAGACAAAAAGTAGGATAGCAGAAGAACAAGGAGGATTATATGTAAGGAATTTAAAAAAAAAAAATCTGAATTGGTAGAAAATCTTCTTCTGAAAGTTATGGCACCAAAAACATGAAATCAGATGGAATTACATAGGCACAAAATTGGTAATCTGGGCACAATTTACATACTTGCAACTATGCCCACTTTGAGTCCAATATTAAGCCAATTTCAATGGCTAATTCGACCAAGTTCTTAGCCAGTTTGCTAATATGCCTGCTGTTCTACTGATTAAACACAAGGCTCCATCCCCCCATTCAACTATCAGAACTACCCTATAAAGTGCACAGAAGTCAGTAATTTGGTCAATTTTACATAAAATTAAAAAAAAAAAAATCATTTTAAAAACAGAGTCCAAAATAAGCACTGTAGCAGCATTCCAGTCACTAAAGCAACATATCCTCTGTTCATTAATCACATCCTCAGAGCTCTCCACTTGCTCACTGTTTTAACCCTTTCGGGTAGGTCTCGTAATATTATGACTTTGAAGCTACGGTCAGTCCCATCAAGCTATGCCAAAATTCTAGCAGCTTCCAATCTTGCAGGAGAAAGCTGGTAGGCCTACATATGAGAAAATGGGTCTACGTGGTCAGTGTGTGCAGTATAAAAAAAATCCTGCAGCACACAGTGCATGAGAAAAAAACTGTGACTGTGTTTTTTGGTGTAAAACAGCGAATTTGCAGTGTATTTTCATATGTTTCTTATGGTTGTATTCTCAGTTTCTTGGTCTCATTTGATAGAATGGAAGATATGCCACAGAAATAGAGATGACTTTGAATGGTTTACAGACTAAAAGTAGCTTGAAACTGAGCTCATGGTAGTGGAAATGTTTGATTTTTGCTGATGTTAAAGAGTAAACAAATCACGTCATGAGTCCAATACACATCAACTGGCCAATCTAATATGCAATCATGATGCACTGACATTATTTATACAATTATTATCACCCACGCATATGCATAACAAAACTAATGCAGTCAGCCCTCCAAGTTTGCGACACAAAATTCATGAATTAGGAAAAGATTAAAATACAGTCTTTGTGTCTTTTACAGTGCATTTTGTAAAGCGAGAAAGAAATTAACTGAAAATGGACTCACTGTACTACCCACATCCAAATGTAATCATTGTATCTCCAACATCCAAATGTAATCAATGGATCTCCCACACCCAAATGTACCTACTGGATCTCCCACACCCAGATATACTCATTGGAACTTCCACACCCAAATATACTCATTTCATTCTTCATGCCTACTATACCTCCCATGCTCAAATCACTCTTAATTCTCTCTCTCTCCTCTCTCTCTTTCTCCCCCCTACCCTTCTCTCTCTCTCTCCCCTTCCTCTTTCCCACTTTCTCCATCTCCCCCTCTCCCTCCTTAATCTTTCTTAATGGAAATATTAACCCTTTGAGGGTCCGTGCCATAGATATTATTTATACAATTATTATAGTATTGCATAACAGTAAATCTTCTATTTTTTGGTTTGAATAAAAATTCATTATGTGAATAAAAAATAAAAATGGAATTCATTTGTAAAGTCTGAAAACATAACTAATGAACAGAGCAAATGTTAGTTTAGTTCCAGGAATGCCTGCATTGTTTATTCTGGACCCTATTTTGAAATTAGAATATTTTGAACTTTGCATTAAATTGGCCAAATTACCAAATTCCAAACACTTTATTTTGCAGTTGAAACAACTGACTTGGAGATTTCTTTTGCTCAGTCGATAGAATAGAAGAAGTACTAGTAAAATAGCTAAGAATTTGGTCAACTGGAGTAATATAATTGGCCTAAAATGGGAGTCAAAGTCGGCAAAATCGCCGATACGCAAATATCGCTGACACATCAAAATTTGCGAGCATAATTTCATCAATTTTCCATCAAATTTCGTACTTTTTGTTTTATTACCTTCAGAAAAAGATTCTCTACCATTTCATAAGAAAAATTAACAAAATTATTTTTTTTAAATTCTTGGACACTGGCGCGCACTTTGAAATTTGGCCTTTGGACCCTGAAAGGGTTAAAAGTGCCTGCTTGCCTATCTTAAGTGGAGTGATGTTGGACGGTGTGTTGGCAGTGCGTAGGAGAGAAGGGTGGTGGGTGGATGAGAGTAGTTGATGGTCCAAGTCGTAGATCTATGCCTTGTCCACAGCGTCCAAGAATTTAAAAAAAAAAAATTTTTTTCTTATGAAATGGTAGAGAAGGTAATAAAACAAAAAGTACGAAATTTGATGGAAAACTGACAAAATTCTGCTCTCATAAATTTGCTGTGGCAGTGATATTTATATATCGGCGATTTTGCTGACTTTAGACTCCCATTTTAGGCCAATTACATTATTCCAATCGACCAAATTCTTAGCTATTTTGCTAGTATTAATTCTATTTTATCGATTGAGCACAAAACATCGCCCAATCAACTGTTTCAACTACCCAATAAAGTGTGATGGGAAATTGGTAATTTAGCCAATTTAACACAGAGTTCAAAATATTCCAATTTCAAAATAGGGTCCAGAATAAACAATTCTGGCATTTCTGGCACTAAACTAACATTTCCTCCATTTATTACATTTCAAGGCTTTACAAATGAATTCCATTTTGAATTTTTTATTTACATAATGAATTTTTATTCACACTAAAAAATAGAAGATTTACTGTTAGGCAATATTGTAATAATTGTATAAATAATATTAGCACATTCGTGAATGTACATTAGGCCTACCAGCTGATGTATATTAGATGCGTGACGTCATTTGTTTATTCTTGAACATCGGCAAAAATTTAACATTTCTCCTACTTTGAACTCAGTTTCAAGCTATTTTCAGTACTAAAACCAATCAAAATCACCTCTATTTCTGTAATATATCTTCCATTTTATCAAACGAAACCAAGAAACCATGAATATAACTGTAAAAAACATACAAAAACAACACCACAAAGTCGCTGTTTTAATCCAAAAATATGGTTGCAGTTTTTTTTTTTCACATTATGCACTGCGTGCTGCGGGATTTGTTTTATGTAGTACACACTTACCGCATAAATGTATTCTCTCATATCTAACCTGAATTTACCATTCACAGCTTATCTCAGTGAGCTGAGCCCATAGCGTAGAACTATGGCTTGGACCCTGGCTTCAAAGCCGCAGAACTACGGGACGGACCCTCAAAGGGTTAATAACCTGACTGGCTACCTGGCTAATTGGCTGGCTGGCTGGCTAATTGGCTGGCTGGCTAATTGGCTGGCTGGCTAATTGGCTGGCTGGCTAGTTGGCTGGCTGGCTAGTTGGCTAGTTGGCTGGCTGGCTGGCTAACTGGCAGGCTGGATAACTGGCTGGCTGGTTAATTAGTTGGCTGACTAGCTAGCCAGCTGCCTACCTGCCTGCTTGCTATTCCTTGCCCTACCTGCCTGCTTGCTATTCCTTGCCCTACCTGCCTGCTTGCTATTCCTTGCCCTACCTGCCTGCTTGTTATTCCTTGCCCTACCTGCCTGCTTGCTATTCCTTGCCCTACCTGCCTGCCTGCTATTCCTTGCCCTACCTACCCTGTCTTGCCTGGTCTATCTGCACTTACTATATACGATTTGTCTTTGGCAACATAATTTCCAGATGGACACAAGAGGCTTGTCTTCACCATCACAATGAAAATGGACAGGTCCTGAAAGATGCCTGGTCCATATTAACCCTTTGACTGTTTCAGGCCCCTCTCTGAAACTGTCATTCTATGTTGTTCAATTTTTGAAAAAAAAAAAAAAAATTATTTTTTCTTATGAAATGATAGAGAATCTTTTCCCGATGGTAATGACACCAAAAGTTCGAAATTTGGTTGAAAACTCATGGAATTATGCTCCCGCGAAGTTAGCGGTCTCGGCGACATATGCGTATCGGCGATTTCGCCGACTTTGAGCCCTATTTTCAGCCAATTCCATTGTTCCAGTTGACCAAACTCATAGCTGTTTCTTTAGAACTCCATTTTATCTATCAGCTGAGTACAAGAAACCTCCCATTTACTAATTTGGACTACCCAATATGGTGGTCAGAAATTGGCAATTTGGCCAATTTCACACAAACTAAAAAAGATGCCAATTTCAAAATAGGGTCCAGAATAAACAAGATAGACATTTGTGGCACTAAAATAACATATGCTCTGTTCATTAGTCACATCTCTAGGCCCCTCTTATATTATTATTGCTTTCTATTTTTATTTTTTATTCATACAAAAAAATACAAAATTTACTGTTATGCAGACTACTGCATTATTGTAAAAATGGTATAAATAATATCAGTGCACTAGTGAAAGAATATAAGAATCCCCAGTTGACGTGTATTGGACGTGTGGTGTGATTTATTCACTCCTGAACATTGGTAAAAATCGAACATTTCCGCTACTTTGAGCTCAGTTTCAAGGTCGTTTTCATCGTCAAAATAATGAAAATCATCTCTATTTCTGTAATATGTTTCCTATTTTATCACCTAAGACCAAGAAAACGCGAATACAACGATAAATACTATACGAAAATACACCTCAAAATCGGCGTTTTATTCCAAAAAAACGATCAGAGTTTTTTTTTCTCATTACGCAATGTGTGCTGCAGGATTTTTTTTATGTGGTGCACACTGACCACACAGACCCATTCTCTCACATGTGGGCCTACCAGCTTTCTCCCGCTTGATTTGAAGCCGCTAGAATTATTGAGTATATATACGTCAAAAACATTGGCTCGTAAGACGTATTTATACGTCGAAAACAGTCAAAGGGTTAACTTGCAATTAAGTGGAGCTGGTCCAATTTACTGAGAGCGTGAGCAGACTGGATAGCCATTCAATGCAGCGGGTTTGGTCCACTTCATGACTATTTTAATCGGACATTCCTAAACATACATGCTGAGCCTTTCTCTGGCCACATTTTCTGTCTGCTATATCCGACACCTGTTTTGTGGGGGTACGTTTTATTGGACTGTTGCTGTTCTTTGTAATGTATGATACTGTACACCAGGTGGATGTTATGTTAACCCTTTCAGGGTCCGTCCCATAGATCTATGGCTTTACGTTCAGGGTCCAAACCGTAGATCTACGCCAAAATTCTAGCAGTGTCAAATTTAGTGTGAGAAGGCTGGTAGGCCTACATCTGAGAGAATGGGTCTGGGTGGTCAGTGTGCACACTATAGAAAAAATCTGGACGCCCACATGGCATTGTGGGAACACCGCCAAAGTAGGTTTGTTCATCATGCCTGTCGGCAAGAGAGCTCTCACTCCCCACTCACTCTCCGGGCGAATTCTGACTCTCCTCTTCACAACTTACAGTTCTAAGACTGATGGAAGTAGAGCTGAAGAGGAATTCTATGGTTTTGAACCATATGGTACCATTGTACCATATGGTACAATGGTACCATATGGTACAATGGTGCCCTGTCATACAATGGTATCATATGGTACAATGGTACAGTGTGCCATATGGTACATTGTACCATATGGTACATTATACCATATGGTACATTGTACCATATAGTACAGGGTACAGGGACCCTAATGGAAGTAAGTCTCTCTGGCTTTTTTGGGTTATCCTAGGTTCTCCAAACACATGCTGCTAAGTATGATATTCTATGCAACTTTATTTGTGTATACCTAAATAAACTTACTTACGATGCCACATGCACTTGAGAAAGTTTATTCAGGTGTACACAAATACAGTTACATAGATTATCATACATAGCAACATATGTATAAAATCCTAGGATAACCCAAAAAAGTCAGGGTGACTTATTTCCTTAGGGATCCCTGTATCTGTACCACATGGTGTCCTGTACCATATGGTACCCTGTACCATATGGTACCCTGCACCATATGGTACCCTGCACCATATGGTACCCTGCACCATATGGTACCCTGCACCATATGGTACCCTGCACCATATGTTATCCTGTACCATATGTTATCCTGTACTGCATGGTACCCTATACCACATAGTACGAAGCACCATATGGTACCCTGTATCATATGATACCATGTACCATATGGTCAATAGGACATGGTGGTGGCAGCAGGCACCAACCAAGATTGAGTGAGTGGCGACGCAAGCTAGCTACTGACTCAGCAGTTTCCAAGACAAAGCACTCTGTCATCCACCTCAAGTGACGTGTCGAGTTCCTGTACATTTGTAAATATATGATGGAACATTACTAATATACAACATTTTTTTGCATATTTTTGTTGTAAACAATTATTGTAAACAAAATAAAGATGAAAATATTAGTGTGTTTATTGTGTTGAACACAACAGTACCATATGGTACAATGAACCATATGGTATCATTGTACTATATGGTACAATGTACCATATGGTACCATTGCACAATATGGTACCATTGCACCATATGGTACCATTGTATCATATGATACCACTGTACCAAATGGTGCCATTGTACCATATTCTACCATATGGTACCATTGTATCACATGGTACCATTGTATCATATGCCATTGTACCATATGGTACCATTGTACCATATTGAACAATTGTACCATATGGTACCATTGCACCCTATGGCACCATTGTACCATATGGTACTATATTGTACCGTTGTATTCAACACAATAACCGCACTAATATTTTCATCATTTTGTTTACAATAAACTTGTAAACAAGTTTTGTAAGCAATATAATGATAAACAAGTTAGTGCAGTTATTATGTTGAATACAATGAGTGTACACTTATACAATATACATTATATTGGTCTCACAGGCCACAAATGTTACTAGAAAAAGAAAAAAATTAGAAAAGAAAAGAAAAAAGTATAAAAAACGTAAAATAAAAAAATGCGATTTTGCGGAAGTCACTGATGTTGCTGCCACCAGGTCATTTTGGGTCAACTTCCCGCCACTGTATATCAGTAAGTACTGATCAGAATTTTTTTTTTTGTTTTATTACCTTCACAAAAATATTATCTTTAATTCTGTAAGAAAAAAATAATTTTTTTTTTTCAAAATTTCATGGACACTGGAGCACCACTTCAGATTTTGGCCTTGGACCCTGAAAGGGTAAAGATGTTAATGGAAACCAAATTTCTTCTTAAATTTTGAAATTCGCTTTCCATACAAGATAGAAGAATATGTGGAAATTACAAAATAAGAGTGAGAAGCAGTGATGGAGTGTTTTGTCTACTAACATCTCCCTCACATGCTTCTCTCATTTACATATGCTCTCATTCATTTCACAGCTGTTGAAGTTCATATTAGGTTGAAACAGGTATTTTCTGTGCTGGAATTCAGTGTAAATATGGAATTAAATAATGTAGCAGAAAAAGCAGCAGAAAATCTCCCTCAACATATTTATTCTTCACACATTTTCTCTTAAAAATCTCTCATTTTATGTGAATTCATTATATATAATTTGCTTTTATGCGATGAAAATTTCTACCAGTATCTTTGAAGGTACTATTACTCTTTATGTGCTATTTTCTTATATAATTCCCTATGCAGTCAATATGGTTCTCAAATGTGGATGACATCTTGAGTCTTTGGCCAAATTATGTGGACCTCAATACATTTTTACTGAGACTTGACTCTCTTGTCCCATCTATTAACTTTACTGTACAGAAAGAATTAGACTTTAAACTTCCATTTTCAGATGTTCTGATCCACAGGACAGATAGAATGTTTAAGTTTACAGTATATAGAAAGGTCACAAATGTGTGTTCCTACATCCACTATTACTCCAATCACGAAACTAGAGTAAAAAGAAGTACCTTTCTCACCATGTTTTTGAGAGCTTACAGTGTAGCCCTAAGTTCTTAGATGCAGAAATTAGGAGAATCTCTGACATTGCTACAAAGCTGTTACTGTAGAGAGTTAGTAGAGACTGTTTTGTTGGCAGCTAATAAAACGTATCATAGGACTGAACCTAGAGTAACTTCACATAACAAGAATGTGCTTGGTCTACCATACAATTAGAATTTATTAGTTCTACCAAATGTCCTAGAGAGACTCAATATACAAGTTGTTTTAAGAATTCACGGACTGTTAAGAGCATGCTGATAAAGAATTCTCCAAAACATGGTGTAGGTAGTGTGTACAGGATTGAGTGCCAAGGATGCAACCTTTCGTATGTCAGGCAAATGGGCAAACTTTTAAATGTTAGAATTACTCAATACCAGTATTCAGTATGGACAGCTCAGGAATCTAGTGTGACATTCAACCACACACGAGTCTGTAATAACCCTGCCAAGTGGGCTGAGGCAGAGATCATTGTCCCATTTACTTCATAGTTAGAAAGAAATATTCTTGTCTGCAATTATTAAACATGATAAACTTCATTATTTAATGGTAGTTGTGGGATATTTAAGCTTGATTCAATTTTAATTGTGGCTATTGTGCACAATCTGAAACCTGATTCTTATATGAATGCCATGGATTACTTTACATGTCAGGGTTCCACAAACAGGAACTAGGTTGTTGCTCTTGTGAGCCTTGTGAGCCTCGACTAGTGTCTACCCACTAGGCGAGTTTGCCATAGATTTTAGTTTTCCTTAATTGTTGCGGAATTTTCTCTTTTTTTTTTTTTTTTTTTTTTTACACCGGGTTTGACTAGGTTAAGGATCCCTAGTTTTATTGACAAGCTATTTACAGGTCAAGGATTCCTAACTTTATTGACAAGCTAAGAGCTGTTACCTACATCAGCTCATTTGAAAGCATTTTTATTATAAGACATACAAGTAGGGAACAGGATGAAGTTGGAGCCATCTGTGGGCCAGCGGGCTACCGTCCGCCTGTATCTTGGACCTATGCTAGCCTGTCTGACTGCTGTCTCACTCTAAGTTTAGGGTTTGGCTTTTGGTCACGAGAAAAGCTGAGCTCTATCTAAGAGTTGGATGGTGGAGAGGAAAGGCGGTCCCATTATTTTGTGCCATGGCGGCACGGTTACCACTGGGAGGTGGCAGCCTAATCCTGAGCCTTCTCGGGGTGGGGGTGTGGCATGCAAAGAGTATGTAACCTTTATTCGGCGCATGTACACACCCTCATTTACAGGCTATCTCCCCCAACCAGCGAACCAGGTTGCTAAGAGTTGATGATGGGGCCCCGTCATTCAACTAGTGACCAGGTTCTAGCCAATAAGAAGATGGTTTTGGCAATCGCAGAGGTTATGTGGGTACCGCTCTCCTGTCTGCCCTTGTCATTCCCATTCTAGAGCTGGTTGAAGCACAGTCTGCTATCTTGTGGCTTCTATTTCTGGTTTGCTTACCGTGGAGTGCACTATACTTATCACTGTACATAGTGTACATATTGCTGTTCTAAATTGGTGAAGGATAATATAAGTCTAAACTTTTTCTACTGTGTTTATTTGCTCCCATTACACCCGGGGTAACAGGCCATTTGGAATCCTGGGTTGTAATAGTAGCGATGGTGTTTTAAAAATTGAGGTTGGAGAGTTGAAGGAGGAGGTCTTGCTTCTCCAGGAGGAGATTAGGAGGCTGAAGGTCCACCTCAATGGGTCTGGGAGAGAGTGTGAGGTGGCTGGAGTTGTGGGGAATGAGGCTTCTAGCAGCGAGGTGCAGTCTGTCTCTCGCTGTGAGGAGGCTGTAGTTGGGGAGGCAGCAACGGCTACCAGCAGTGAGGTGCAGCCCAGCACCTGCTACAAGTGGCGAGTAGTTCACAGTAATGGAAGGCGCATCAGAGTAAGGAAAGTTAAGAGTGAAGATCTGAAGGTAGGAAATCGCTTCTCTGTTCTTCAGGATGAATGTACTTCAGTGGCCAGTGAAGGTAAGGGTACTACTGCCCCTGCTAATGGAGGTAAGCGCATTCTTGTGGTTGGTGACTCTCAGGTAAGATACATTGACCGTGCTTTTTGTAATAGGAATAAGAAGATGAGGGATAGAGTGTGCTTCCCTGGAGCTGGTGTTGGGGACATTGTCAACAGGCTGGATAATATCATGTCAGGTAATGGGAGCAAGCCCATTATCTGTCTCAGTGCTGGTGGAAATGATATTGGGAAGGGTAGGAGAGAAGAGCTGCTAGATAAGTACAGGTCAGCTATAGATTTCATTAAGTCTAAGGGAGGGATCCCAATCATATGTAGCATCTTGCCTAGAAGGGGAGTAGGAAATGAATGGTTGTCTAGGGCAATTGGTGTAAATTGCTGGCTAGACAGATACTGCAAGGAACTTGCAATCCCATTCATTGACAACTGGAACAACTTTTATGGCAAACATGATATGTATGCAAGGGATGGGGTACATCTCTCTGGGGCTGGGGTGGTAGCACTTGCAGACTCGATTGAGAAGGCCATTGGTGAAATGCCTATGATTTTAAACTGATGGAAGATAGAGGTATGGGTGTGTGTGGGAAACAAGCAGGTTGCAACACTTGGGTTGGAAACAGTAAATGTATAAAAGGCATTCAGCATGAAGTTATAAATAAAGACAATAGATCAGGTCAGCAAACAAAGGGGGACAGCAGAGGGCAGCAAGGGACTAGCTCCCTTAAGGTTTACTATACTAATAGCAGGAGTGTAAGAAATAAGATAGATGAGCTAAGATTAATTGCAAGTGCAGGAGACATAGATATTATTGCTATAACAGAGACCTGGCTCAATCTGAAAGATAGAGAGATGCCCTCTGAATGTCACATACAAGGCTATAAATTATTCCACACTGACAGGGTCAACAGGAAAGGTGGTGGAGTAGCGATGTATGTCAGAGACAATTTAAATTGTTGTGTTAGACAAGATATTAAATTAGAAGCGTCAGCCACTGAATCTGTTTGGTTACAGCTTCTCGAGGGCCGAGAAAAACTAATTTTGGGTGTGATTTACAGGGCCCCAAATCTTGATAGGGAGTGCAGTAAACTTCTATGGGACGAAATTCGTAAGGCATCTACATACGAAAATGTTGTGCTAATGGGAGATTTCAACTATAGACAGATTGACTGGAGCAATTTGACAGGAAATTTAGAGTCAGGTGACTTTCTTGATACGATCCAGGATTGTTTTTTAAAACAGTTTGTGACAGAGCCAACTAGGGGAAATAACCTCCTTGACTTGGTTCTTGCCAGTAGGGAAACACTAATTAATAATCTTGAGGTTAATGATGAGCTTGGGGAAAGTGATCACAAATCACTCAGTTTTAATATATCATGGAATTCCCCTAATAATGGCAATCAAGTCTCCGTCCCTGACTTTCGCTTGGCTGATTTCATAGGACTGAAAAATTACTTAGGTGGGCTGAACTGGAATGACCTGACTAAGGGTCAGGTAGGTGGTGATGGTTGCCGATATGATGCTTTCCAGGGCATAGTTCTAGCTGCTCAGTCAAATTATGTTCCAAATAGGGAAATCAGATCAAACAAAAATGATCCTAAATGGATGAACAATAGATTAAAATATCTGATTGGTCAAAAGAGAGGCATATATAGGCAAATCAAAAGAGGAGAGGGGCAATTGAGAAATCGATATATTCAGTTAAAGAGAGAAATAAAAAAGGGAATTAGAAAAGCAAAAAGAGATTATGAGGTTAAAGTTGCAAGAGAATCGAAGACTAACCCAAAAGGATTCTTTCAGGTATACAGAAGTAAGATCAGGGACAAGATAGGCCCACTCAAAAGTTCCTCGGGTCAGCTCACTGACAGTGATAAGGAAATGTGTAGAATTTTTAACACATACTTCCTCTCAGTTTTTACACAGGAGGATACCAGCGATATTCCAGTAATGATAAATTATGTAGAACAGGACGATAATAAACTGTGTACTATTAGGGTCACAAGTGACATGGTCCTTAGGCAAATAGATAAATTAAAACCTAACAAATCCCCAGGCCCTGATGAACTGTATGCAAGGGTTCTAAAGGAATGTAAAGAGGAGCTTAGCACACCTTTGGCTAATCTTTTCAACATATCACTACAAACTGGCATGGTGCCAGATAAGTGGAAAATGGCAAATGTGATACCTATTTTTAAAACAGGTGACAGGTCCTTAGCTTCGAACTATAGACCAATAAGCCTAACCTCCATAGTGGGAAAATTTATGGAATCAATAATTGCCGAGGCAGTTCGTAGCCACCTTGAAAAGCATAAATTAATCAACGAATCTCAGCATGGTTTTACAAAGGGGCGTTCCTGCCTTACGAATTTATTAACTTTTTTCACTAAGGTATTTGAGGAGGTAGATCATGGTAATGAATATGATATTGTGTATATGGACTTCAGTAAGGCTTTTGACAGGGTCCCACATCAGAGACTATTGAGGAAAATTAAAGCACATGGAATAGGAGGAGAAATTTTTTCCTGGATAGAGGCATGGTTGACAAATAGGCAGCAGAGAATTTGCATAAATGGGGAGAAATCAGAGTGGGGAAGTGTCACGAGCGGTGTTCCACAGGGGTCAGTGTTGGGCCCCCTGCTGTTCACAATCTACATAAACGACATAGATGAGGGCATAAAGAGCGACATCGGCAAGTTTGCCGATGACACCAAAATAGGCCGTCGAATTCATTCTGACGAGGACATTCGAGCACTCCAGGAAGATTTGAATAGACTGATGCAGTGGTCGGAGAAGTGGCAGATGCAGTTTAATATAGACAAATGCAAAGTTCTAAATGTTGGACAGGACAATAACCATGCCACATATAAACTAAATAATGTAGATCTTAATATTACGGATTGCGAAAAAGATTTAGGAGTTCTGGTTAGCAGTAATCTGAAACCAAGACAACAGTGCATAAGTGTTCGCAATAAAGCTAATAGAATCCTTGGCTTCATATCAAGAAGCATAAATAATAGGAGTCCTCAGGTTGTTCTTCAACTCTATACATCCTTGGTTAGGCCTCATTTAGATTATGCTGCACAGTTTTGGTCACCTTATTACAGAATGGATATAAATTCTCTGGAAAATGTACAAAGGAGGATGACAAAGTTGATCCCATGTATCAGAAACCTTCCCTATGAGGATAGACTAAGGGCCCTGAATCTGCACTCTCTAGAAAGACGTAGAATTAGGGGGGATATGATTGAGGTGTATAAATGGAAGACAGGAATAAATAAAGGGGATGTAAATAGTGTGCTGAAAATATCTAGCCTAGAGAGGACTCGCAGCAATGGTTTTAAGTTGGAAAAATTCAGATTCAGGAAGGATATAGGAAAGTACTGGTTTGGTAATAGAGTTGTGGATGAGTGGAACAAACTCCCAAGTACCGTTATAGAGGCCAGAACGTTGTGTAGCTTTAAAAATAGGTTGGATAAATACATGAGTGGATGTGGGTGGGTGTGAGTTAGACCTGATAGCTTGTGCTACCAGGTCGGTTGCCGTGTTCCTCCCTTAAGTCAATGTGACCTGACCTGACTAGGTCGGGTGCATTGGCTTAAGCCGGTAGGAGACTTGGACCTGCCTCGCATGGGCCAGTAGGCCTTCTGCAGTGTTCCTTCGTTCTTATGTTCTTATGTTCTTATGACCAGCTCAGAGACACGCACTCCACTTTCATACTTAGCAATGATCTCTTTCTTCATCTCCATAGTAATTCTCACCCTTTTTGCTGTAGGGTTGGCACTAGAAGCTTTCTTGGGGCCCATGGTGACTTATTTTGCAGGTGCAATCACTACAAAGGCTGTGATAATATGAAATGTTCCAGTTGTTGTATGTTTGGAAGCGACCGCAGTGGCTGGTTGGCTTGTAAACACTGACACCCAAGGGACAAGTGAGGCGCACTCAGGCCAAAGTGGACGCGTATGGTACGGAACGAATAGTGCTGGTCGGGTTTTTAAGCGCTAGATGAGGCAAAATTTTTGCGTTTAAATGTATCGCTAGTCAGATTTATCGTTAATCGATGCCATCGCTAGTTAAGGGTCCACTGTATCTGAAAACATTCACTTCTTCCATACTCCTTCTCTCCAATGTGATATCCAATTTTTCTTTATCTAAATCATTTGATACCCTTATCACCTTACTCTTATCTATGTTCACTTTCAACTTCCTACCTTTACACACCCTCCCAAATTCGTCCACTAACCTTTGCAACTTTTCTTTAGAATCGCCCATAAGCACAGTCCCATCAGCAAAACGTAACTGTGTCAACTCCCATTTCGTATTTGATTCCCCATAATTTAATCCCACCCCTCTCCCCAACACAATAGCATTTACTTCTTTTACAACCCCATCTATAAATATATTAAACAACCATGGTAACATTACACATCCCTGTCTAAGACCTACTTTTACTGGGAAGTAATCTCCCTCTCTCTCTTTTTTTTTTTTTTTTTTTTTTTTTTTTTTTACACAGGGTTTGACTAGGTTAAGGATCCCTAGTTTTATTGACAAGCTATTTACAGGTCAAGGATTCCTAACTTTATTGACAAGCTAAGAGCTGTTACCTACATCAGCTCATTTGAAAGCATTTTTATTATAAGACATACAAGTAGGGAACAGGATGAAGTTGGAGCCATCTGTGGGCCAGCATTTTCATTTGATCAACTGACGTTATCTCGTTGACATCATTATGCTGTACGAATGCGTTCCATATTCGAGTCATCCTGGGTATATATGATCTCAGATGGAGTGATGTTCTGGAGAAGGGTACATAAAAACTCTTTACAGCATTTAGTAACTTACCACCTATTCCACATACTTGCAACACCTGCCATATTGCTCCCCTATCCACTCTATCATTTGCCTTTTCTAAATCCATAAATGCAATGAAAACTTCCCTACCTTTATCAAAATATTGTTCGCTTACATCTACACTTGATCTACACATCCCCTACTTACTCTAAAGACTCCTTGCTCATCCGCAATCCTACTCTCTGTCTTACCTCTAATTCTTTCAATAATAACCCTACCGTACACTTTGCCTGGTATACTCAGTTAACTTATTCCCCTACAATTTTTACGATCTCTTTTGTCCCCCTTTCCTTTATATAAAGGAACTATACATGCTCTCTACCAATCCCTAGATACCTTCCCCTCTTCCATACATTTATTAAAGAAAAATACCAACCACTCCAACACTATATCCCCCCAGCTTTTAACATTTCTGTCATGAACCCATCAGTTCATGCTGCTTTGCCCCCTTTCATTCTACGTAATGCCTCATGCACCTCCCCCACACTCACATCCTGCTCTTCTTCACTCTTAAAAGATGGTATACCTCCCTGGCCAGTGCATGAAATTACTGCCTCCCTTGCTTCATCAACATTTAAAAGTTCCTCAAAATATTCCCGCCATCTACCCAATACCTCCAGCTCCCTATCTACTACTCCTCTACTCTGTTTTTAACTGACAAATCCATTCGTTCCCAAGGCTTTCTTAACTTGTTTATCTCCAAATTTTTTTCTTATTTTCATCAAATTTTCTTGACAGTGCCTCTTCCACTCTATCATCTGCTCTCCTTTTGCACTCTCTCACCACTCTCTTCACCTTTCTTTTACTCTCCATATACTCTGCTCTTCTTATAACACTTCTGCTTTGTAAAAACCTCTCATAAGCCACGTTTTTCTCTTTTATCACACCCTTTACTCCATTATCCCACCAATCACTCTTTTCTCCTGCACCCACCCTCCTATAGCCACAAACTTCTACTCCACATTCTAATACTGCATTTTTAAAACTATTCCAACCCTCTTCAATGCCCCCACTACTCATACTTGCACTAGCCCACCTTTTTGCCAATAGTTGCTTATATGTATCTCACCCTAACTTCCTCCTCCTTTAGTTTATACACTTTTACCTCTCTCTTACTTGCCGTTTCCATTTTCCTTTCGTCCCATCTACCTCTTACTCTAACTGTAGCCACAACTAAATAATGATCCGATATATCAGTTGTCCCTCTATAAACGTGTACATCCTGAAGCCTACCCATCAACCTTTCATCCACCAATGCATAATCTAACAAACTACTTTCATTATGTGCTATATCATACCTTGTATACTTATTTATCCTCTTTTTCATAAAATATGTATTACTTATTACCAAACCTCTTTCTACACATAGTTCAATTAAAGGATCCCCATTTTCATTTACCCCTGGCACCCCAAATTTACCTACTACTCCCTCCACAACATTTTTACCCACTTTAGTATTGAAATCTCTAACCACAAGTACTCTCACACTTGGTTTAAAACTCCCCACGCACTCAATCAACATTTCCCAAAATCTCTCTCTCTCTCTCTCCTCCACACTTCTCTCTTCTCCAGGTGCATAAATGCTTACTAGAACACACTTTTCACATCCAACCTTTATTTTACTCCACATAATCCTTGAATTAATACATTTATATTCCCTCTTTTCGTGCCATAACTTATCCTTCAACATTATTGCTACTCCTTCTTTAGCTCTAATTCTATTTGAAACCCCTGACCTAATCCCATTTATTTCACCCCAGTGAAACCCTCCCACCCCTTTCAAAAAAGTCAGGTGCACATGAGTTTGATTCGAGTAGTCTGAACACCACGACGGTGAATCTCACAGTGTAGGCCCCATAGGGCAGGTTAGGTGCCAGGCTACTTCTGGAAAGCAGACATTGCCAGAAAGCAGAACACTATTTTTTCCACTTATAAATTCATGTAAATGCCAGATAACAAGTTTACATTAACATATACAGCCTCTCTTCACTTAGTGACACACTCGTTTACCGACGCCTCGGACTTATGATGGACTCTCTGACTAGTATTCATACATAGAGCTGATTTCCTCTATTCTGTTTATTTCAATATGTTATAAATGGTGCAAAGGTGACATTAAAACAATATCATAAATGGTTGACACAAACTCACTACCATTTATTGACGAATTCATTTAACGACGTGGTCTCAGGAATGGAACTCCAACATTAAGTGAGGAGAGGCTGTATTAAGTTAGCAATCAAACTAGGCATTAAAAATGATAAAAAAATAAAATACACAGTACACTTATTTCTTACCTTAAAATATTTGTAGTCTTAATGTAGAATGAGAGGTGAGTAAACAAGATAAAAATTAATAAACAAGAGAGAATGAGTAAATGAGTAAGGACAGAGGCACAGAGCATGTAAACAAACAAATGAACGCATCTGGGTATGATTGATACATGTCCATTTCCATGTCTGTAAGTAAGTTTATTCAGGTAGACACAAATACAGCTACACAGATTATCATATATAGCAGCATATGTGTAGAGAACTTAGGATAACCCAAAAAAGTCAGACCTCTGTGAAACTTGTATCATAATACAAACACCTTTCATTGTGTAAAGTTGTCTGAACATTGATACAATACAATAAATAAAGAGCAACACTCCCCTTCTCATGTAACACCATTTTTAGAAGGAATAATACTATGAGTGAAGGCATGCGAAAGGAATAATTTTCTACAGTTACTTCCAGTAATACTATTGTGTACACATTTTCTTTGGTGTTGAACTAGAGAAAGCATTATTCTTTCTGACACTCCGACAAGACGACTGGAAAAACATCTCATATTTATGTTAATTTATTCTACTGTGGGGTGTATTTATTATGCTTATGTTATGTAGCATGCTTTTTATATAAAGATGAAAAAATATCATAGATGGATTAACCCTTTGAGGGTCCGTCCCATAGATCTACGGCTTTACGTTCATTTTAATGTGTACCTGCATGCCAGCACAGTAAGTTTATTTAGGTACACTTAAGTATAATTATCAGACTATATATAAAATATGAAATAACTTTAAAACACTTGGATCTCCCATGCCACTTACAACACAAGTCCATAATGCCAGGAACATGGGACTAGTAACTCCTTCTTTTGTATATATTACTAAATGTGGTATAAACCTTGGTAATAAATACCGACAAGTTGGTTTAGAAAGACACGTAAGCAAACACTATAACATATTTATTAGAAAACGTTTCGGTCCTGGGACCTTGATCACTTCTAACATACAGAGGTAGAAAGGCATTATATATATAGGCGGAGAGTGAGATGTGACGCACGTGACCTGAGGAATGTCATAAAAACATAAGAATGGAGGAACACTGTAGAAGGCCTACTGGCTCATGCGAGGCAGGTCTTTATCAAAACAACCTCTACCTATGATGAGGACGGGTAGACGATGAAATCATGTGACTCCTGTGTTGTTGGGTTGGTGCTGCTTAAGTATCATGTATGCCAATGTTTTTGAAATTTTGTAGTTTCCAGTGTTGCGTTCTATAGTGTCGGTGACGGCGATTAGTGAGGCTTCTAGGCACCATCGGCGTCTGAGGTCTGGTTCGGTGAGAACAAGTTGTGCCTCATTCCAGTTCATCAAATGCCCTGTGGAGTCTCTGTGGAGGACACAGGCGTACCTTACATCGTCTCTGTTAGAGGCATTTCGATGCTCATTTAGGTGGACTGCAAGATCTCTGCCTGTCTCACCTACATATTTCTTGGGACAGAACCCACAGGGGATAGTGTAGACGCCTGCTGTAGAAGTTAGAGGTGTGGGGCTGCGTTTCGCAGTGAGGTCTTTGATAGATGATGTGTTTATGGTGGAAACGTTGATGTTACTCATAGCAAGTGCCTGGCGAGTATTCGTGGCAACATCACCACATGGGAGTACTATGAACTGTTTAAGGGGCTGTTCCATGGGCAGTTTGTTGAGGATAGCTTGTGCCTTGAGTCTGCAATATCAGATGAAGAAAGATGGGAACTGAAGACGTGTAAAGGCTTGTGTTATGTAAGTGCATTCTTCTTCTAGAAAACAAGGGCTGGAGATGCGAAGAGCTCTCAAGAAGAAGCCAATGAGGACTCCTCTCTTAGTGCGGGTGTCTTGGTGTGAATAAAAGTGTATAAGATCGTCCTTGTTGGTAGGTTTTCTATACACTTTGAAGAGAAGTTTGTCACTGTCGGAAGATCTGCACAGTAGAACGTCGAGGAAAGGAAGTTTGCCATCATTTTCGAGTTCAAGTGTAAACTTTATTGATGGTTCAACTGCATTGATCTTGTTGAGAAGGGCCTGGATATTGAGACGTCTCGGATAGAAAACCAATACAGTGGACCCCCGCATAACGATTACCTCCGAATGCGACCAATTATGTAAGTGTATTTATGTAAGTGCATTTGTACGTGTATGTTTGGGGGTCTGAAATGGACTAATCTACTTCACAATATTTCTTATGGGAACAAATTCGGTCAGTACTGGCACCTGAACATACTTCTGGAGTGAAAAAATATCGTTAACCGGGGGTCCACTGTATATCATCAACGTATCTTAGCCAGGTAACGGTGTTGGGAATGAGGGTGCTGAATTTCTCTGTCTCCAGGTTTTCCATGAAGAGGTTGGCAAGCACAGCACTGAGCGGGCTGCCCATTGCCATCCCAAAGCATTGTTTGTAACAGTTGTCTTGATACTTGAAGAAGTTGAAATTAACACAAAGTTCCACTAGATTGATGAAATCTAGAAGAGGTAAAGGGAGGTCATGGTTTTCAGTGAGCCTCTGTCTCAGAATGTTGATTGCAGCGTCAGTAGGAATGTTGGTAAAGAGGGCTGTGACATCGAAGGAAGCCATGCTTTTGTTTTTGACATTCAGGTTGGAAATTCGGGAGAGAAGGTCACCTGAGTGTTTGAGGTGGGCTTGACTGATGGTGCCCAGAAGCGCTGAAAGGTATTTGGCAAGGTGGCCGGCTAGTCTGTGTGGTGCACTCCCTATGCCCGAAGTGATAGGCCGAAGTGGGATGCCAGGTATGTGTGTCTTAGGAAGGCCATACAGGCGTGCTGGTTTCGGTTGACCTGGTAAAAGTTTAAGTAGTTTTTTGCCTTGTTCTGATTTTCGTAAGATACTACGAGCCTTTTGAAGGAAAGTCTGGGTACTTTGAAGTAGCACTGATTCCGATACAGGCTGGTATGTGTTGGCATCATTGAGAAGATTTAAGACTTTATTGTTGTAGTCGACAGTGTTGAGTAACACCACACCACCTCCTTTGTCAGCGGTTGTAATGACGATATCATCGTTGTTGGCCAAGTTCCTGAGTGCTTGGATGTATCTTCTGGGAATGACCGGTCTTGAAGGCTCAGTAGCTGCAGCAGTGATAATTCCTTGGACAAAGCCCTTTTGAAACTCGGAGTCTCCAAAAGGTTGGTTCTTGGTTACCATATCCACCAGATTATGTTTCTTGTTGATGCCAGTAGTAAACTTGAGCCCTAGGCTGAGGGCTTCTGTCTCGGTGATGGTTAGTGTATAGGAAGATAAGTTATTTATGATTTGTGGTCGTCCCATTTCGCTCCATTTGCTGTGGGAGCACTGGTCTTGTAGTTTTTGTGATAGTTTCAATTTCTGTTGGATGTTGGCAGTGGTAACTTGGCTGAGTATATATTCTGCAGTCCTTCTGCCAGGAGTAGGAAGTGAAGCAGAAGGACTGCAGAATATATACTCAGCCAAGTTGCCACTGCCAACATCCAACAGAAATTGAAACTATCACAAAAACTACAAGACCAGTGCTCCCACAGCAAATGGAGCGAAATGGGATGACCAGAAATCATAAATAACTTATCTTCCTATACACTAACCATCACCGAGACAGAAGCTCTCAGCCTAGGGCTCAAGTTTACTACTGGCATCAACAAGAAACATAATCTGGTGGATATGGTAACCAAGAACCAACCTTTTGGAGACTCCGAGTTTCAAAAGGGCTTTGTCCAAGGAATTATCACTGCTGCAGCTACTGAGCCTTCAAGACTGGTCATTCCCAGAAGATACATCCAAGCACTCAGGAACTTGGCCAACAACGATGATATCGTCATTACAACCGCTGACAAAGGAGGTGGTGTGGTGTTACTCAACACTGTCGACTACAACAATAAAGTCTTAAATCTTCTCAATGATGCCAACACATACCAGCCTGTATCGGAATCAGTGCTACTTCAAAGTACCCAGACTTTCCTTCAAAAGGCTCGTAGCATCTTACGAAAATCAGAACAAGGCAAAAAACTACTTAAACTTTTACCAGGTCAACCGAAACCAGCAAGCCTGTATGGCCTTCCTAAGACACACAAACCTGGCATCCCACTATGGCCTATCACTTCGGGCATAGGGAGTGCATCACACAGACTAGCCGGCCACCTTGCCAAATACCTTTCAGCGCTTCTGGGCACCATCAGTCAAGCCCACCTCAAACACTCAGGTGACCTTCTCTCCCAAATTTCCAACCTGAATGTCAAAAACAAAAGCATGGCTTCCTTCGATGTCACAGCCCTCTTTACCAACGTTCCTACTGATGCTGCAATCAACATTCTGAGACAGAGGCTCACTGAAAACCACGACCTCCCTTTACCTCTTCTAGATTTCATCAATCTAGTGGAACTTTGTGTTAATTTCAACTTCTATATAATGTCTTTCTACCTCTGTATGTTAGAAGTGATCAAGGTCCCAGGACCGAAACGTTTTCTAATAAATATGTTATAGTGTTTGCTTACGTGTCTTTCTAAACCATTACTAAATGTAAAAGAAGAAACTTTCATTTTTCATTTTGGGCCACCCCGTCTTGGTGGGATGTGGCCTCTGCATTGAAAGGAGAATATATATACAGTGGACCCCCGCATAGCGAACTTAATCCGTGCAAGAGGGCTGGTCGTTATGCGAAATGTTCGCTATGCGAATTAATTTTCCCCATAAGAAATAATGGAAATAAAATTAATCCGTGCAAGACACCCAAAAGTATGAAAAAAAATTTTTTTACCACAAAAAAATGTTAATTTTAGTACACACAAACTGAAAAAGGCATGCACAATTACATGACACTTACTTTTATTGAAGATCTGGTGATGATTGATGGGATGGGAGGAGGGGAGAGAGAGTGTTAGTGTTTAGAAGGGGAATCCCCTTCCATTAGGACTTGAGGTAGCAAGTCCTTTTCTGGGGTTACTTCCCTTCTTCTTTTAATGCCACTAGGACCAGCTTCAGAGTCACTGGACTTCTTTCGCACAACATATCTGTCCATAGTGGCCTGTACCTCTCGTTCCTTTATGACTTTCCTAAAGTGTTTCACAACAGTGTCATTGTAATAGTCACCAGCACGGCTTGCAATAGCTGTGTGAGGGTGATTTTCATCAAAAAAGGTTTGCACTTCAAGCCATTTTGCACACATTTCCTTAATCTTTGAAGTAGGCAATTCCTTCAATTTCTCTCTCCCCTCCTCTGAACCAGTTTCCCCAGGTCTGGCCTCTTGCTCTTGAAGTTGATCTATCAGCTCATCAGTGGTTAGTTCTTCATTGTCCTCCTCCACCAACTCTTCCACATCCTCCCCACTAACCTCCAACCCCAAGGACTTCCCCAATTCCACAATTGATTCCTCAACTGGTATACTACTCCTCTCAGGGTTAGCCTCAAACCCTTCAAAATCCCTTTTGTCTACACATTCTGGCCACAGTTTCTTCCAAGCAGAGTTCAAGGTTCTCTTAGTCACTCCCTCCCAAGCCTTACCTATAAGGTTTACACAACTGAGGATATTAAAGTGATCCTTCCAAAACTCTTTTAGAGTCAATCCAGTGTCTGTGGTCACTTCAAAGCACTTTTGAAACAGAGCTTTTGTGTACAGTTTCTTGAAGTTGGAAATGACCTGCTGGTCCATGGGCTGCAGGAGAGGAGTGGTATTAGGAGGCAAAAACTTCACCTTAATGAAGCTCATGTCCCCATAAAGTCGCTCTGCCACGTCTGTAGGATGACCAGGGGCATTGTCTAACACCAGGAGGCACTTAAGGTCTAATTTCTTTTCAGTTAGGTAATCTTTCACATTGGGGGCAAATGCATGGTGTAACCAGTTATAGAAAAATTCCCTAGTGACCCATGCCTTACTGTTTGCCCTCCACAGCACACACAAATTATCCTTGAGGACATTCTTTTGCCTGAACGCTCTGGGAGTTTCAGAGTGATACACTAATAAAGGCTTAACTTTGCAATCACCAGTAGCATTGGCACACATGAGAAGAGTAAGCCTGTCTTTCATAGGCTTATGTCCTGGGAGTGCCTTTTCCTCCTGAGTAATGTAGGTCCTGCTTGGCATTTTCTTCCAGAACAGGCCTGTTTCATCACAATTAAACACTTGTTCAGGTTCCAGTCCTTCAGTTTCTATGTACTCCTTGAATTCATGCACATATTTTTCAGCCGCTTTGTGGTCCGAACTGGCAGCCTCACCATGCCGTATCACACTATGGATGCCACTACGCTTCTTAAATCTCTCAAACCAACCTTTGCTGGCCTTAAATTCACTCACATCATCACTAGTTGCAGGCATTTTTTTAATTAAATCGTCATGCAACTTCCTAGCCTTTTCACATATGATCGCTTGAGAGACGCTATCTCCTGCTAGCTGTTTTTCATTTATCCACACCAATAAGAGTCTCTCAACATCTTCCATCACTTGCGATCTTTGTTTCGAAAACACAGTTAAACCTTTGGCAACAACAGCTTCCTTGATTGCCGTTTTCTTGCCCACAATAGAAGCGATGGTTGATTTTGGTTTCTTGTACAACCTGACCAGGTCGGTGATACGTACTCCACTTTCATACTTATCAATGATTTCTTTCTTAATTTCAATGGGTATTCTTACCCTTTGAGGTGTAGGGTTGGCACTAGAAGCTTTCTTGGGGCCCATGGTCACTTATTTTCCACAAACAGCACCGAAAACACTGTAATAATACGAAATATTCCGAGTGTATGCTTGAATGTTACCGCGGAGGCTAGCTGGTAAACAATGGGACGGGCGGCACATGTGAGGCTGGCTGAGGGCCCACATTGGACGCGTCTCGAACGAAGTTCGCTGAGCGGGTTTTTGTCTACTATGCGGGGCAAAATTTTAGCGGACAAAGCGTTCGCTATGCGGAATGTTCGCTATGCAAGGCGTTCGCTATGCGGGGGTCCACTGTATATAGGAATATACAGTGGACCCCCGCTTAACGATCACCTCCAAATGCGACCAATTATGTAAGTGTATTTATGTAAGTGTGTTTGTACGTGTATGTTTGGGGGTCTGAAATGGACTAATCTACTTCACAATATTTCTTATGGGAACAAATTCGGTCAGTACTGGCACCTGAACATACTACTGGAATGAAAAAAGTTCGTTAACCGGGGGTCCACTGTATATATAAACAGTGGACCCGCACCTTACGATGGCATTGCGTTATGTTAAATTCGCCATACGATACATTTTAATGCAAAAATTTTGCCTCGCCTCACGCGATTCGTCCCGGTCCGGGACGCGTCCCACGTGTGGCCTGAGCGTGTCTCAGCTGCCCCATGGGTGCCAGTGTTTACAAGCCAGCAAGTGCGGTCACATCTAAGCATACATTCGGTACATTTCATATTAGCACAGTGTTTTTTGTGCTTGTAACTGCAAAATAAGTCACCATGGGCCCCAAGAAAGCTTCTAGTGTCAACCCTGTGGTAAAAAGGGTGAAAATTACTATGGAAATGAAGAAAGAGATAATTGCTAAGTACAAAAGTGGAGTGCATGTCTCCGAGCTGGCCAGGTTGTATACCAAGCCCCAATCAACCATCGTTACTATCTTGGCCAACAAAACGGCAATCAAGGAAGCTGTTCTTGCAAAAGGTGCAAGTTTGTTTTCAAAACAGAGATTGCAAGTGATAGAAGATGTTGAGAGACTGTTATTGGTGTGGATAAAAGAAAAGCATATAGCAGGAGATAGCATCTCTCAAGCGATCATATGTGAAAAGGCTAGGAAGTTGCATGACGATTTAATTAGAAAAATGCCTGCAACTAGTGGTGATGTGAATGAATTTAAGGCCAGCAAAGGTTGGTTTGAGAGATTTAAGAATTGTAGTGGCATACATAGTGTGATAAGGCATGGTGAGGCTGCCAGTTCGGACCAAAAAGAGGCTGAAAAATATGTGAAGGAATTCAAGGAGTACATACACAGTGAAGAACTGAAACCTGAACAAGTGTTTAATTGCAATGAAACAGGCCTGTTTTGGAAGAAAATGCCAAGCAGGACCCACATTACTCAGGAGGAAAAGGCACTCCCAGGACATAAGCCTATGAAAGACAGGCTTACTCTCTTGATGTGTGCTAATGCTAGTGGTGATTGCAAAGTGAAGCCTTTATTGGTGTATCACTCTGAAACTCCCAGAGTGTTCAGGCAAAACAATGTCCTCAAGGCTAATTTGTGTGTGCTGTGGAGGGCAAACACTAAGGCATGGGTCACTAGAGACTTTTTCTATGACTGGTTACACCATGCATTTGCCCCCACTGTGAAAAATTACCTAATGGAAAAGAAATTGGACCTTAAGTGCCTCCTGGTATTAGACAATGCTCCTGGTCATCCTTCAGACTTGGCAGAGTGACTTTGTGGGGACATGAGCTTCATTAAGGTCAAGTTTTTGCCTCTTAATGCCACTCCTCTCCTGCAGCCCATGGACCAGCAGGTCATTTCAAACTTCAAAAAACTCTACACAAAAGTTATGTTTCAAAAGTGCTTTGAAGTGACCTCAGACACTCAACTGACTCTAAAAGAGTTTTGGAAAGATCACTTTAGTATCCTCAGTTGTGTAAGCCTTATAGGTAAGGCTTGGGAGGGAGTGACTAAGAGGACCTTGAACTCTGCTTGGAAGAAACTGTGGCCACAATGTGTAGAATAAAGGGATTTTGAAGGGCTTGGGACTAACCCTGAGAAGCGTATGCCAGTTGTGGAATCCTTTGTGGCATTGGGGAAGTCCTTGGAGTTGGAGGTTAGTGGGGAGGATGTGGAAGAGTTGGTGGAGGAGGACAATGAAGAACTAACCACTGATGAGTTGCTAGATCATCTTCAACAGCAAGAGGCCAGACCTGAGGAAACTGCTTCAGAGGAGGTGAGAGAGAAATTGAGGAAGTTGCCTACTTCAAAGATTAAGGAAATGTGTGCAAAGTAGGTTGAACTGCAAACCTATACAGATGAAAATCACCCTGACACAGCTACTGCAAGCCATGTTGACAACCTGTACAATGACAATATTATGGCCCATTTTAGGAAAGTCTTAAAGGATTGGGATATACAGAGCTCTATGGACAGATTTGTTGTGCAACAGAGGTCCAGTGACTCTCAAGCTAGTCCTAATGGAAGGGGATTCCCATTCTAAACAATAACTTCCACACACTCCTCTCCTCCCATCCCATCAATCATCACCAGATCTTCAATAAAGGTAAGTGTCATGTATTCTATTCTTAGTAGAGAAGTAATTGTGTATGTCTTTTTCATTTTTGTGTATTAAAGTTAATATTTCATGTGGTAAAAAATTTTTTTTTCATACTTTGTGGTGTCAAGAACGGATTAATTTGATTTCCATTATTTCTTATGGGGAAAATTAATTCGGCTAATGATAATTTCGGCTTACGATGAGCTCTCAGGAACGGATTAATATCGTAAGGTGGGGGTCCACTGTATACAGTAGGGCCCTGCTTTACAGCGTTTCACTTTACAGCATTCCGCTAATAAGGTCATTTCAAATTATGACCAAAACTCGCTATACGGCTCCCCCCACCTGACTTTCTAATACAGTCACCGCACCCCACCCGGTTTGTTTACATTCTCTGTGAGATCCATAAGCACTACGTCTCTCCATTATGTCTGGAAATTCAAAAATTTCAAGTGTTTTTAAAAGTTATTTCATATTTTATATATACGTACTTTGATAATTATACTTATGTATACCTGTACAAAATAAACTTACATACTCTGCTGGCATGCAGGTTCACATTAAAATCAGTAAGAGTGTCTTATATCTCGAGACGTCATATTAGTAATGATAATAATCACCGAGTCTCATTTAAATGTTGTATATTACGTTAATATACAAATTTTCATTAATCCAACTAAGATATTTTTTTCAAAATTATATAATAAACATGATGCATAACATATAAACATGATAAATACACCCCACAGTAGAATAAATAAACAAATATGAGATGAGGTTGCCACACGACTTGCACAAATGATGCCATATTAGAAATAATAATAATAATAATCACTGAGCCTCATTAAATGTCAAATATTATGTTAATATACACATTTTCATTAATCCATCCATGATATTTTTTTCAAAATTATATAATAAACATGATACATAACATATAAGGATGATAAATACACCCCACAATAGAATAAATAAACATAAATATGAGATGTCATAGCCAGGTAACTTGTACAAGTGATGGCAAGAATAACATTTTCTCTAGCCTAACATAAGAGAAAATGTGTAACTGGGGGTAATTGTAGAAAATTATTCCTTTTGTATGTATGTAAGTAAGTTTATTCAGGTATACACAAATACAGTTACATAGATTATCATACTTAACAGCATATGTGTAGAGAACCTTCATTCACTTGCCTTCACTCAGAGCATAATTTCTTCTAAAAATGGTGTTACATGAGAATGGGAGTGTTCTTCTTTATTTATTCTACTGTATCAATGTAGAGACAACTTGTACACAATGTAACTTGTACACAAACCAGACGTGTACACTTTGTTTGTTTACAAAACTTGTGTTCGCCTGCTTTGTTCACATAACTCTGCGCCTGTCCTCCCTCATGTACTCATTCCCTCTCACTCTCATTTATTCGTTTTATCTCGTTTACTCACCCCTGACCCTACATTAAGACTACAAGTATTTTAAGGTAAGTAATGAGTGAACTGTGTATGCATTTTATCGCTCTGGGGATGTTTAAACATCAAAGAATAGTATGTGTGGGTGGAATGGCCTGGTATGGTAGCCCGTCTGACTACCATACATACCACACTTGATTTCTTACAATAAATACTACTCATCTCACGTTAGATTAAGACTACAAATATTTTAAGGTAAGTAATGAGTAAACTGTATATGCATTTTATCGCTCTGGGATGCTTAAATGCAATAGAATATTATGTGTAGGTGGGGTGGCCTGGTATGGTAGCCCGGCTGACTACCATACATACCACACTTGATTTCTTACAATAAATATTACTTGTCTCACCCTAGATTAAGACTACAAATATTTTAAGGTAAGTAATGAGTGCACTATGTGTGTATTGTATTTTTTATTGTTTTTTGATGCCTAGTTCTATTGCTAACTTAATATATGTTAATGTAAACTTGTTATCTAGTATTTGTATGCATTTATAAGGGGAAAAAAGGTGTTCCACTTTACAGCGATTTCCGCTTTACGCTGGTAGCCTGGAACCTAACCTGCCATATAAGTGGGGCCCTACTGTGTGTGTGTGTGAGTGTATGTGTGTGTATATATATATATATATATACAGTGGACCCCCGGTTAACGATATTTTTTCAATCCAGAAGTATGTTCAGGTGCCAGTACTGACCGAATTTATTCCCATAAGGAATATTGTGAAGTAGATTAGTCCATTTCAGACCCCCAAACATACACGTACAAACGCACTTACATAAATACACTTACATAATTGGTCGCATTCGGAGGTAATCGTTATGCGGGGGTCCACTGTATATATAAATGTTTTGCCGAATGGGTAAAAACTTGCGATTATGGCTTAAATAGCAATTCTCGTCTTATCGAATAAGGGAAACAATAATTTCGCAAAAATCATTTTGAACCTAACAAAAAAAATATATTTCATCATGTTTGTTCATTATTAATTTATTGTAAACTTATCTAAAAGATATTTAGTTGGATTAGACTAAATTAAATTGTGCTTGTTATAATAAAGTTAGTAAGTTTTCTAAGGTTCTTTTGGTAAAAAAAATATTAATTTTCACATTAACATGAATAAAAAAAGTGTCTTTAAATGTACAAGAGAAAATTTTTTAAAGGCCTTAATTTTAAGTGAGTTCTTGCTAACTGACCAATTTTACCTATTCAGATAAAAGAGTGAAAGAATTATAGAGAAATAAACCTACTGAATATACCAGGTAAAATGTATGGTAGTGTTATTATTGAAATAATTCAAGGTATGACAGAGAGCAAAATTGAAGGTGAACAAGGAGGATTTAGGAAGAGTAGAGGATGTGTAGATCAGGTGCTCACACAAGCATGTAAGTGAAGAATACTTCGATAAAGGGAAGGAGCTTTATGTTGCAGTCATGGAATTAGAGAAGGCATAAGACAGGGTGGATATGAGAGCAATGTAGCTGATGCTGCAAATTTATGGAATAGGTGATAGATAATTAAAAGCAGTAGAGAGTTTTTTATGTGGTTAGTAAATCTCAGGTATGTAAGTAGGCCTTAGACTGGAATGTGTGATACCACCAAGGTTGTTCAACATATTCATAGATGGTTGTAAAAGATGTGGATACTAGGGTGTTGGGGAGAGGAGTGGGATTAAAAGATAACAAATCTGATAAAAAGTGGGAGTTATCACAATTGCTTTTTTTGCCAACAACATGGCACTTTTGGAAGATTCTGAAGAGAAGTTGTGAATGTTGGAAGACAAATTTGGAAAGGTAAGTAAAAGTAGAAAATTAAAAGTGAAGATAGAGAAGACCAAGGTTATGAGGGTAACAAAAAATTTAGGCAATTAAATATTACATATCAGACTGAAAGGAGGGAGTATGAAGGAAGTAAATGTGTTTAGATATTTCAAAGTGGACTTGTCAGATGGGTGTGTGAGAGAAGAAGTGAACCTCAGAATTGATGAGGGGAGAACTAGGTGGGTGGTGCACTGAGGCATCTGTGGAGACGAAGAACAAAGGCAAACAGAAGCATGTATCAGAGAATAGTGGTATAAATACTGTAAAATGGGTGTGAAGAATTGGTTTTAACCCTTTGAGGGTCGACAGGCCCTCTCCGAAACTCGTTCTCAGGGTCGGCCAAATTTAAAAAAAAAAAAAATTATTTTCTCTTATGAAAAGATAGAGGATCTTTTCCCGATCATAACGACACCAAAAGTTTGAAATTTGATAGAAAACTTACGGAATTATGCTCTCGCAAAGTTAGCGGTCTCGGCGATGTTTACGCACCGGCGATTTTGCCCACTTTGAGCCCCATTTTCGGCCAATTTCACTGTACTAGTCGACAAAAAACATGAATATTTCGCTAGAACTCCATTTTTTCTATCGAATGGGTGCAAGAAACCACCCATTTATAAATTCAACTATCCAGTACAGTGGTCAGAATTTAGCAATTTTGCCAATTTCACACAAATTTCAAAAGATGCCAATTTCCGAATAGGGTCCAGAATAAACAAGAAAGACATTCCTGGCACTATAATGACATTTCCTCTAGTGATTAGTCACGTCTCAAGGCCCCTCATATATTCTTTTGCTTTCCACTTTGAATTTTTATTCTCACAAAAAATATAAGATTTACTGTTATGCAGACTATTGCATTAGTGTAAAAAATGGTATAAATATTATTGGTGCACTTGTGAAAGAATATTAGACTCACCAGTTGACGTGTATTGCACGCTTGGCACGATTTGTTTACTTTTGAAGTTTGGTAAAAATCGAACATTTCTGCTACTTTGAGCTCAATTTCAAGGCACCTTTCATTGTAAAACCAGTCAAAATCATCTCAATTTCAGTAATATGTCTTCCATTCTATAAAATGAGACCAAGAAAACTAGAATACAACAATAAATACCATACGAAAATACACTGCAAAGTCGCTGATTTATTAAAAAAAAATGGTCAAAGTTTTTTTTTTCTCATTTTGCACTGTGTGCTGCAGGATTTTTTTTAGACTGTGCACACTGACCACATAGACCCATTCTTTCATATGAAGGCCTACCAGCTTTCTCCCACTAGATTTGAGGCCGCTAGAATTTATGAGTACTAGTACGTCAAAAACCCCTACGCGTAAGACGTACTAGTACGACGAAAACCCTCAAAGGGTTAAATGTTGTAGGAGGGTGGAGGCAACAGAGATAAGTATCTGAGGGCAATGTGTGGTGTGAATATTATGCAGAGAATTTATAGCTTGGAAATTAGAAGGTGTTGGGGCTAGCAAAAGTATTATTCAGAGGACAGATGAGAGGTTGAGGTAGTGTGTACATTTAGAGGGGTTAGACCAAAACAGGATGACTAGGACATATAAATCTGGGATGGAGGGAAGGAGGGGTAGGGGTCATCCCAGGAAGGATTGAAGGGAGAGAGGGCATAAGGGAGGCTTAGAGTGCCAGGGGCTTGGACATTCAACTGGTCTGTGTGAGCATGTTAGATAGGAGAGTATTTGAGATAAGTGATTTTTACAATTTACACACTGTTCATGTGTGAGCTTTTATGATTTGACATGCTGTTGGAGTGTGAGCAAAGTAACACTTATGAAAGGATTCAGGGAAACTGGTTAGCCAGACTTGAATCCTGGATTTGGAAAATACAGTGCCCACACCTGCAAGGAAGGGTGGGGACGGTGCAGTTCAGAGGGTTATCGGAGTTATGATGTCAGCATGCTTCAGGGAAGATAGCAACTAAATGAATGATGGTGAAAGTGTTTCTTCTCTTTTTGGGTCACCCTGCCTTAGTGGGAGATATCTAATGTGTTAAAAAAAATTAGTTTTTTCTTTTATTTTCTCCACTATTCTTTTCTGCTACTGATGTGCATTTCTCAATGCATCAGAAAATAATGACAACTTTGCTTATTTTTACAGCTTCTTTAATAATGGTTATTAACCCTTTCAGGGTCCCCAAGCCCTCTCCCAGACTTGTTCTCAGGGTCTCCCAAATTTCAAAAAAAAAAAAAATGATTTTTTCTTATGAAAAGATAAGAGAATATTTTCCCTATCATAATGACACCAAAAGTATGAAATTTGATGGAAAACTTATGGAATTATGCTCTCGCGAAGTTAGCGGTCGCAATGATGTTTACGCATAGGTGATTTTGCCCATTTTGAGCACTATTTTCGGCCAATTCCAGTGTACTAGTTGACAAAAGTCATAACTATTTCACTAGAATTCCATTTTTTCTATCGAATGAGTACAAGAAACCACCCATTTACCGATTTCAACTATCCAATATGGTGGTCAGAATTTAGCAATTTTGCCAATTTCACACAAATTTCAAAAGATGCCAATTTCCAAATAGGGTCCAGAATAAACAAGAAAGACATTCCTGGCACTAAAATAACATTTCCTCTGTTCATTAGTTACGTCCCAATGCCCCTCTTACATTCTTTTGCTTTCCACTTTGAATTTTTATTCTCACAAAAAATAGAAGATTTACTGTTATGCAGACTACTGCATTTGTGTAGAAATGGTATAAATAATATCGGCGCACTTGTGAAAGAATATTAGACTCACCAATTGACGTGTATTGGACGCCTAGCATGATTTGTTTACTTTTAAACTTCGGTAAAAATCGAACATTTCTGCTACTTTGAGCTCAATTTCAAGGTACTTTTCATTGTAAAAACAGTCAAAATCATTTCAATTTCTGTAATATGTCTTCCATTCTATAGAATGAGACCAGGAAAACTAGAATACAGCCATAAATACCATACAAAAATACAGTGCAAAGTCACTTGTTTTAACCCTTTCAGGGTCCAAGGCCAAAATCTGAAGTGGTGCTCCAGTGTCCAAGAAATTTTGAAAAAAAAAAAAAAAATTATTTTTTCTTACAGAATTAAAGAGCATAATTTTGTGAAGGTAATAAGACAAAAAAAAAAAATCTGATCAGTACTTACCGAGATACAGTGCCAAGAAGTTTGTCAAAAATGATGTGGTGGCGGCAACATCGACGAATTCCACATATGCGCATTACATTATTTTGTGGTTTTAGTTGTTTTTTCTTTTCTTTTCCAATTTTTTTCTATTCCTACTAACATTTGGGGCCTGACAGACCAATACTGTATATAATGTATATATATAAACTCACTGTACTGAACACAATAACCGCACTAAAGTTATCATATTATTGTTTACCACTGTTGTTTATTACAATAAACATGCACAAATATTGTATAATACTAATGTTCTATCATATATTTACATATTTACAATCACTGGACATGGTTTTAAAACTGCTGGAGCTTGTGGAACTCCTTGAAACAAGGCACCATGCACAGAGGCACCTTACATTCCTCGCACATAAACCGAGTGTCTTTGCGTCTTTGTTGCCGTCGTTTTGTTTGTGCACAGACAATGCATCTCTTCTGAGCAAATTTCTTCTGAGTTGAAGGAAGCTGTATTATGAAATGATCACCTTCTCTCCTCAAACGCTTGGGTATATCCTGAGGAATTCGAGGACCATGTTGTATAGCAGGTGTTGTTACCTGGTACTTCATTATGAGTTGTCTGACAACAGACAAACAAAATTCACCATACGGTGGTCTGTTGCCAGTCTTTATTTGGTACATATTATATGCATTGAGCATTGAAATGTCCATGAGATGGAAGAAAAGTTTCATGTACCACTTGTAACTCTTACGAACACAGTCAACAAAACCAATCTGCATGTCACACTTGTCAACCAAGCGCATGTTTTGTGTATAATCAATCACTGACACTGGTTTTCGAATACGTTCATTAGTCACTCGATCAACTTTGCCACTGTCTTGCATTTCATTACGGTGAATGGTTGTCAACAATGTGACATCTCGTTTGTCATGCCACCGTAATGCCATGATGTCATTGGCAATAAACACCTGCACATCATCACCACAAGCACCTGCGTTGAGCCTGGGCATATGTTTACGATTAGAACGCACTGTGCCACACATATCTGTCTTGTTCACTCGCATGAAATCACTGAGTAATGGGCTTGTGTACCAGTTATTGGTATATAATGTATGCCCCTTACCAAGATAAGGTGCCATCATGTTTCTCACTACGTCACCTGAGATACCCAATAACATCTTGGTATCTTTCAATGTTTTACTACCCGTGTATACAACAATATCCAACACCAGGCCACTGTCACAATCACAGAGTACAAACAGTTTTATACCAAAGCGTTTCCTCTTGTTCGGTATATACTGCTTGAATGACAGTCTACCTTTGAACAAAATCAAAGACTCGTCAATTACAAGATTCTTGAATGGATAAAAGTATATCCTGAACTTTTGTTTGAGATACATGAAAACATTTCTAATCTTGTATAACCTGTCACTTCTGTCAGGCCTGGTTTTGTCAGAGAAGTGCAACATACGTAAGAGTAAGATAAACCTGTTCACTGGTATGATTTCACTGAAGACCGGGGTAGAAATTAGTCGATGTGTGGACCAGTATGCTTTTATATTATGCTTATAGACGTGAGGCATAAGCATTATTGTTGCAAAAAGCAAATACATTTCTGCAACAGTCGTCTCTTTCCACCTGTGTAGTCTTGACTGTGGTGATAAGATCGTATTTGCCATGGTGTACTCAAAATACTTATTACTTTCCCTGACAATAATTTCCATCAATGGCTGGTCAAAGAATAATTCAAAGAATTCCAGTTCATTGGCCGTGGTTCCAAGGGGACAAGCAGGTAGAATTCCACTTTGAGAATCATCAAAGTGGTGAGGCTTGGGAACAAAATTGGGATTTTGCTGCCAATCCCACATACGGTTTGCTGGTGGATACTGGACATCATAGGCTGGTTGTGCGGGTGGTTGTGGTTGTGGTTGTGGTGGGCTGGTGGCTGGCGCTCCGCTTTGTCCTTGAACTGACGAGTCAGTAGCGTGGGTCCCAGCGTGGCCTGGTGAGTCACGCATGGCGGTGCCACTACCATCACCACTAACACCATCCACTGATGCCTGTGGTCTATCCATGCCAAGTGTAGCCACATCATCCTCACTATCACTACCTAAAACTGGTGTTGGGCCACGGGATGTACTCCGGGATGTACTCCGTCCCCTGGGCACAGCATAGGGTACACTACCCGAGCGCATGCGGCGGCGAACATACCGACGCTTCACTGGTGAATATGATTCCTCACTATCACTACTCGTTTGATCGTCGAGTGCAATAAAATCACAGTCCACGTCACTATCATCATCATTACTGAAGTCAAAGGCCTGGCCACACGAAAATATTAGTTTTCTCTTGCGATGAGGAACAACCGACCGTGAGTCACGAGTGCCCACACCAGAGGTAGAAGGTTGAGGATTGTCAGGGTTTTCTGCACTATTATCGATATCCTGGTCATTCTTTTCGGTCACTAACTGATCAAAGCCGTAGAATTCGTCTTCATTTCCACTTCCATCAGTGTCAGAAACATCAGATAGGAAGAGGAGAGTCCCAATTTTCCAGGGAGTGAGAGCTGACTTGCGACGAGGCATGGTGAACAAGGGTAACTGAGCCGGTGTTCCCACAATGCTATGCGGGCGCCTAGATTTTTTGTTTATGGCGCACACCCACCACGCAGACCCGTTCTCTCACATGTAGGCCTATGAGCATTTTCGCGCTAAATTTGACCGCTAGAATTTTGGCGTAGATCTACGGTTTGGACACTCAACGAAAAGCTGTTGATCTACGGGACGGACCCTGAAAGGGTTAATCAAAAAACACGGTCAAAGTTTTTTTTTTCTCATTATGCACTGTGTGCTGCAGGATTTTTTTTATACTGCGCACACTGACCACACAGACCCATTCTTTCATATGTAGGCCTACCAGCTTTCTCTCACTGGATTTGAGGGCGCTAGAATTTAGGCATACTAGTACGTCAAAAACCCTGGCGCATAAGCCGTACTAGTACGTCCAAAACCCTGAAAGGGTTAACAATGATTTTTCTTACCTATTTACTGTGCTCTGAACTGATAGTTATTTCTTTGGTCTTTTATTTTTACTTGTTTAGCTCAATTTCTATTTTTTTTTGACAAAATATATCTCATCTTTTTTTAAAAGTACATTTTTTTTATATGCTGTTTTATGTTTTCGGTTGTTGTGTTGCATTTGGTTTAGTTAGGTGTTACATTTAGGTGGCCCGGTGGCCTGGTGGCTAAAGCTCCCGCTTCACACACGGAGGGCCCGGGTTCGATTCCCGATGGGAGGAAACATTTCAACACGTTTCCTTACACCTGTTGTCCTGTTCGCCTAGCAGCAAATAGGTACCTGGGTGTTAGTCGACTGGTGTGGGTCGCATCCTGGGGGACAAGATTGAGGACTCCAATGGAAATAAGTTAGACGGCCCTCGATGACACACTGACTTTCTTGGGTTATCCTGGGTGGCTAACCCTTGGGGTTAAAAAATCCGAAAATCTTATTTTATCTTTGGAGTATGTCCCAAACATATTTGGACTAGTCACCAGCTCTTTCTTCATAATCCAGTCTTTCACTTTCCAATTCTATAATTTTTTAATTCAATTTATTATTAAATTCCTCCTGAATTTCTGGATATATTAATTTTTATTTTCATCTGAACACAATGTGCACTGATGTTCTGAAGTCCTGTGAAAATAATTTATCTTCTATTTTGTGAGTCTTGAGCCAAGTTGACCTGGTCACTACTGTTTCTGACAGCTCAAAATTTCTCTAGTTATGGACAAGGGTAGGTTGTGGTTTGCTTTTGAAAATAAAATATTCTGCCTGTAAGCAGTGCAGTATAACAGCAAAATTCAAAATAATTTTCCAGCTATATCATATAATATAAGT
>NC_091330.1:27142812-27147812 GCF_038502225.1 Cherax quadricarinatus | reverse complement strand
GTGGTGTGTGTGTGGTGTGTGTGTGTGTGTGTGTGTGTGTGTGTGTGTGTGTGTGTGTGTGTGTGTGTGTGTATGTGTGTGTGTGTGTGTGTGTGTGTGTATGTGTGTGTATGTGTGTGTATGTGTGTGTGTATGTGTGTGTATGTGTGTGTATGTGTGTGTGTATGTGTGTGTGTGTGTGTGTATGTGTGTGTGTGTGTGTGTGTGTGTGTGTGTGTGTGTGTGTGTGTGTGTGTGTGTGTGTGTGTGTGTGTGTGTGAGGTACTCACCTAGTTGTGGTTGCAGGGGACTAGTCACAGCTCCTGGCCCTGCCTCTTTACTGGTTGCTAATAGGTCACTCTTCCTGCTCCATGAGCTCTATCATGGATGGATCCTGCCTCCACTATATCACTTCCCTGACTATTCCACTTATTGATAACTCTGTGACTGAAGAAATACTTCCTAACATCCCTGTGATTCATCTGAGTCTTCAACTTCCAACTGTGACTACTTGTTGCTGTGTCCCATATCTGGAACATCCTGTCTCTGGCCACCTTGTCGATTCCTCTCCATATTTTATATTTTGTTATCATATCCCTCCTAACTCTTTTGTCTTCCAGAGTCGTCGGGTTGATTTCCCTTAACCTCTACTCATAGGACATACCCCTTAGCTCCCAGACTATTATTGTTGCAAACCTTTGCACTTTCTCTAGTTTCCTTACGTGCTTGACTAGGTTTGGGTTCCAAACTGGTACTGCATACTCCAATATGGGCCTAACGTACACTATGTACAGGGTCTTGAACGATTCCTTATTAAGATGTCAGAATGCTCTTCTTAAGTTTGCTAGGTGCCTATATGCTGCAGCAATTATTTGGTTGATGTGCACCTCAGGAGATGTGCCCGGTGTTATACTCACCCCATGATTCTTTTCCTTGAGTGAGATTCGTAGTCTCTGGCCCCCTAGACTCTACTCTGTCTGTGGTCTTCTTTGCCCTTCCCCAATCTTCCTGACTTTGCACTTGGTGGGGTTGAACTCAAGGAGCCAGTTGCTGGACCAAGTCTGCAGCCTGCCCAGATCCCTCTGTAGTTCTGTCTAGTCCTCATCCGATTGAATTCTTCTCATCAACTTTACATCATCTGCAAACAGGGACACTTCAGAGTCTATTCCTTCTGTCTTGTCGTTCACAAATACCAGAAACAGCAGCAGTCCTAAGACTGACCCCTGTGGCATCCCACTAGTTATAGACACCTCACCATGTACCCTGATTCTCTGTTGTCTTCTTGACAGGTATTCCCTGATCCACTGTAGTGCCTTCCCTGTTATCCCTGCCTGGTCCTCCAGCTTTTGCACTAATCTCTTGCGTGGAACTGTGTCAAATGCCTTCTTACAGTCCAACAAAATGCAATCTACCCACCCCTCTCTCTCTTGACTTACTGCTGTCACCTTGTCATAGAACTCCAGTAGGTTTGTGACACAGGATTTCCCATCCCTGAACTTTAGCTGGCTGTTGCTGATAAGCTCATTCCTTTCTAGGTGCTCCACCATTCTTCTCCTGATAACCTTCTCTATGACTTTGCATAGTATACATGTTAGTGACACTGGTCTGTAGTTTAATGCTTTGGGTCTGTCTCCTTTCTTAACCCTTTCACTGTCGTGGCCGTATATATATGTCTTACGAGGTACCGTGTTTGACGTATATATACTCATAAATTCTAGTGGCTTCAAATCGAGAAGGAGAAAGCTGGTAGGCCCACATGTGAGAGAATGGGTCTGTGTGGTCAGTGTGCACCATATAAAAAAATCCTGGAGCACGCAGTGCATAACGAGAAAAAAAAAACTCTGACCTTTTTTTTTTAATTAAAATGCCGACTTTGTGATCTATTTTTGTATAGTATTTAAGATAAGATAAGATAAGATAAGATAAGATTTCGTTCGGATTTTTAACCCCGGAGGGTTAGCCACCCAGGATAACCCAAGAAAGTCAGTGCGTCATCGAGGACTGTCTAACTTATTTCCATTGGGGTCCTTAATCTTGTCCCCCAGGATGCGACCCACACCAGTCGACTAACACCCAGGTACCTATTTGCTGCTAGGTGAACAGGACAACAGGTGTAAGGAAACGTGTCAAATGTTTCCACCCGCCGGGAATCGAACCCGGGCCCTTCGTGTGTGAAGCGGGAGCTTTAGCCACCAGGCCACCGGGTTGTATTCTCGTTTTCTTGGTCTCATTTGATAGAATGGAAAACATATTATAGAAATAGAGGTGATTTTGATTGATTTTACTATAAAAAGAATCTTGAAATGGAGCTCAAAGTAGGAGAAATGTTTGATTTTTGCCGATGTTCAAAAGTAAACAAATGATGTCATTGTCCAATAAATGTCCAACTAGCCATTCTAATATGCAGTCATGAATGGGTCGATGTTATTTACACAATTATTACAGTATTGCAGTAGTCTGCATAATAGTAAATCTTCTATTTTTTGTTTGGATAAAAATTCAAAATAGAAAGCAAGAGTAATATCAGAGGGGCCTGGAGACATGACTGATGAACAAAGAAAATGTTATTTTAGAGCCAGGAATGTCTGCATTGTTCATTCTGGACCTTATTTTGAAATTGTCATATTTTTTAATATTCGTGAAATTGGCCAAATTGCAAATTTCTGACCACGTTATTGGGTAGTTGAAATTGGTAAATGGGCAGTTTCTTGTACACAATCGATAGAAAAAATGGAGTTCTAAAGAAATAGCTATGAGTTTGGTCAACTGGAACAATGGAATTAGCCGAAAATAGGACTCAAAGTGGGCGGAATCGCCGATTTGTAAATATCGCCGAGGTCGCTAACTTCGCGAGAGCGTAATTCCGTCAGTTTTCCATCAAATTTCGTTTTTTTGGTGTCATTACAATCGGGAAAAGATTCTCTATCATTTCATAAGAAATTTTTTTTTTTTTAAATTTTGCGACACCAGGAGACACCTCAGGATTGGGGGTTGCGACAGTCAAGGGGTTAAAAATTGGGACTACATTTGCTGTCTTCCATACCTCAGGTAGTTGCCCTGTTTCAACAGATGTTTTGAAGATTGTTGTTAGTACACGCAGCGTCTCTGCTCCCTCTCTCAAGACCCATAGAGAGATGTTATCCAGCCCCATTGCCTTTGAGGTATCTAGCTCACTTAGCAGCCTCTTCACTTCTTCCTCAGATGTATGTATTGTGTCCAACACTTGATGGTGTACCCCGCCTGTTCATCTTTCTGGAGTCCCTTCTGTCTCCTCTGTGAACACTTCTTTGAATCTCATGTTGAGTTCCTCACATACTTCACAGTCGTTACATGTGATCTCCCCTCCTTCCTTCCTCAGCCTGATTACCTGGTCCTTGACTGTTGTTGTCCTCCTGATGTGGCTGTACAACAGCTGCAGGTCAGATTTGGCTTTTGCTGCTATGTCATTTTTGCGATGTCAATGGGCCTCCCTTCTTACTTGTGCATATTCATTTCTGGCTCTATGACTACTCTCCTTATTTTCCTGGGTCCTTTGCCTTCTATACTTCTTCCATTCTCTAGCACACTTGGTTTTTGCCTTCCTACACCTTTGGGTGAACAAAAGGCTTATCCTGGCTTTCTCATTATTTCTGTTACCCTTGGGTACAAACCTCTCCTCAGCTTCCTTGCATATTGTTGTCACATATTCCATCATCTCATTTACTGACTTCCCTGCCAGTTCTCTGTCCCACTGAACCCCATGCAGGAAATTCTTCATGCCTGTGTATCCCCTTTCTTGTAGTTTGGCTTCATTTGTCCTGCCCTTCCTGCTTCCCACTTCATTTGTAACTCTATGTATTCAAAGCTCCGAGGGGTCTTTCTTATGTGATGTCCTCAATATCTGCGCTACTCAGGGTGAATACTAGGTCCAGTCTTGCTGATTCATCCTCTCCTCTCTCTCTGGTAGTGTCCCTTACATGTTGGTACATGAGGGTTTTCCTTCATCATGTTAGCCATCCACATTTCTGGGCCCCCATGTGGCTCCAGGTTCTCCCAGTCAATCTCCTTATGGTTGAAGTCACCCATAATCAGCAGCTTTGCCCTGCTCGCATGAGCCCTTCTGGCCACTTCAGCCAGTGTGTCAACCATCGCTTTATTACTCTCGTCATACTCTTGCCTTGACCTCCTGCTGTTCTGTGGTGGGTTATACATAACTGCAATTACCACCTCGGGACCTCCAGACTGAAGTGTTCCTATTATGTAATTTCTTGCTTCTCCTCTGTCTCCTCTCCCCAGCTCATCAAAATCCCATCAGTTTTTGATGAGCAGTGCCACTCCTCCACCCCCTCTGTCTTTTCTCAGGATCTGATATCCCATTGGAAAGATAGCATCTGTTATCATTCCTGTGACCTTGGTTGCTGTGAGAGCTGTGATGTCCAGTGAAGCCTCTTTGACTCTTTTGTGCCACTCCTCCCACTTATTCGTTATTCCATCAGCGTTCGTGTACCATACTATACCCTCTGTGAGGGTGAGGGGCCTGGCAGTGTGCTGTGGGATTCTACAGCATTGTGTGGGGCAGGGGATGTAAGTGTGGATTGTGGTATGTGTTGGGATACCATGTTTGGTAGTGGGGTTCTGGGGGTGGTTCTGTGTGTGCTTGCATTTGTTGCTCTGCCCTGCTCTGATTATCCTCTGCTGATTCTGTCCTTATCTCTCTTCCTAGCCCCTTTCGCTTCTATGTCCTCTCCCTCAGCTGTTGTTGTTCTGTTTTTGTTGTGTCTCAGTCTAGGAACACCCTCTTGTATGCTGATGATTCCTTCAGATGTGGTTTCTCTTCCAGAATCCTGTTCTGCACAATTTCTGACTTGAAAATCAGTTTGACCAACCAATTTCTCGCCTTTAAGTACCCCCTTATTCTCTGAAAACTTACTATCTCAGTCATGTCCTCCTCATCTATTTCTTTGATGATGTTTTCAATCTCCTGTTTTTCTCCTGAAGCCCATGAATAAACACTGACTTTCCCCTCTCCTCCTCCCATTGCC